>NC_090784.1:10495000-10582500 GCF_040054535.1 Antennarius striatus
CACGCACGCACGCACGCACTCGCACGCACTCACACACACAATCAAAATTAATGCCACCCATAAGCATAAAGCCCACACGGGGTGATACATGGTTTCCTCCCTCTGTCTCTTTTCACATACTCACCCTCTGACCCCTGCAGTCAGCAGAGAGCCTGAAATGGAGCCTGAACCAACATGTCTGATTGGGCCACACTTGTCAAAACAGCAGTAGGAGGCATGGAATGAAGCTGGATGCTCTCAAGACTGTTTCTCTCAAGGTCACAGATTCTCTGACTGGAGCGAAATGACTCAACTGTGTTATACACTATCATGTAAAACATGATAATCTATAAGATATTTTAAACTAGGTTCAGAATGTAAAACTCTGCCCAGACAGCTGGTTTTTTATCTGTTTTACCACCAAAATCTAATGGTTTGTTCCTTTAGCCATACTCAGTGTACGGACACCTTTCCGAAAAAAAAAAAAAAAAATCTAAATCTGTTTCTTGTATTTCGAGTAATCCTCCTTGAAAACAGCTAGAGAGATGAATAAAACAGGCACAAACATATTTGGCTGGGATAATAATTTGAAACAAAGCCGGATCTCACTGCAGCTCATGTTGAATGGCTCAGAATTTTGAGGTAACAGTGTTTCTGCTGTGGAAAACAGTTAATGCATGATAAGCATCCTGTTAAAAAATTGTGTAATATTTTACTTTTTTAAAATAATGTTCTTGGTTTACTATATATATTTAAATTCCCTAAATATATATGTATATACATTACAGTATTTTCCGCACTGTAAGGCGCACCTAAAAGCCTATAATTTGTTTTGCACAAATTGGTAACAGTATTTAACCCTGCAGTTCACTCACCATAATTCGTTAAATAACTATTTTCTTTATGTGAGCTGGGTAGATAGTGGAGGGAGTGTTCTTGTTGGTACAATTTGAGAGCCCAGACAAATTTGAAAGATCGAAAAGCACATGCGTGTTAATTCTACAGTGCATACTTTTAGCACAACTTAAACACCATATGGTCCAGTATCCCTGTTAGTACTTAGCATTTTAAAATAGTCCTCACCTCTTTGGCCTTGATGAAGATGCTACTGGCTCCCATTAGTGGACTTTATTTTTTTTAAAAGTAGTTTTGCCTCGATATGATTTATTTATTTATTAAGTATTTCATGGTCAGTTCATTCAATGTGGGTAGCTCATCGGGAATATGTAAATATGTGGAGAGTTGTGTGTATTAAATCAGTGAGTATATACATTTTTATTAAATGAGTTGTGTTAGTGTACAAAATATAAAAAAATGAGTCAATCTCCAAATCAACAACAGTTTTTATGTATTATGACAAAGATGTGTAAAAGCATAGGGTGTCCTGGAAAATTAAGGGTTAAATGGGTGTTACCGCTGACCGGTGGTGTGTAGGCTGTAAATCTGCTGAAGTAAACAAAAAGAACTTACACATGTAAAAGACCACTGATTGTGTAATAATTGGCTTGTTTTTATTTTTAGCTCTTTGTGCAACGGCACTTCATACTGGACAATTCACTTAAGGCACAAGTTTTTGGGGGTGGGGGGAGGGCACAGGGTTGCGGGGAGTGCATGCAGGCTATTTGCAGAGCGGGGCTTGAAACAGGAGCCACTTTGCTGTGCAGCAACAGCGCTACCTACCATGCCCCCCTCCATGCATGTGTTACACCCTTCAATGAGGGGGTGAAATAATCACAAATGTGACAAGAGATATTTCCAGTCAGTAATGTCTTTACTGCCGTGCGGGAAAAGTCCCGCGAATCTCCTGAATACACATCAAGACTCAAGCAATTGATCTCAGATGATCAGATCAAGACAGCTCTGATGAACAACGATAACATTGAAATGTCTTGACTTTTAACAATAACAAACAAAATAAACAATAATGAATTTGCCTTTTTAGCATTTTAACTTTTTAACCTTTCTTAAGCATATTTGTGAGTTTTTCAGGTTTTTTAGCCCATTTCCAAAACACATTCTTATTATATTTCATTTGTCTTAACTATATGTTCATGTTATTATAAATCTTCAAATAGCAGTCTTTTAAACTTACCATCTTATTATTATTATTATTATTATTATTATTATTATTATTATTATCATTTCTAATTTATCACACACTCCCCTACAAAATAAATGTTGTCCCGACATTAACCAAATTAAACAAATTCTTATTCTATTCTATAATGAACTTGACAAATAGATCTTATGACTGACACTCAAGCAAAAGTCAAAGGTCACAGTACAATGACTGTTAACAGTTCATAAGCACAAGACAAAGGTCTTAGGACTAACTAAAGTGATTGCACACAATCTATAATAATTTTCAACAATTTTTCAATGGCTATGTTCTGTATAAATTTTCCATGAACGTAGTCCACATGAGCAGTAGGTTCATGCGTGCTGGGGTCCATACATGAATGGGAACTGGAAGTAATATGGCTATAGAGGTGGTAGCCACGGGACCAGTCCAGGTGTGGGGTAGATGAGTAGCATCTAGGGTATTGGCTGGACATTATAGCAGGAGGGAGTGCCAAGCTGATTATAAGTCATACGCTTTGGTGGGTCTCTCCCTTTTTGGCAGCTGGTACGACTCTTCAAGTATAGCAGCAGCACCTGATGGGGCAGAGGCTAGGGGTGAATGTACGCTAGGCAAATTTAATTTAGGTAAGTTTACATATTCACCTTGTAGATTTTCAGCAGCTGGAGGAGTCCAGTGTACTGCTGAATATGTTCGCATATCTTCAGAGGGAAATATTGATTCGATAAAGTTAATTATCTTTCATTGTAAATATGAATATACATTTTAATTATGTGAATGCTGAACCAAATCACATTAAATCACATTGAACATTGTGCATGATCCATCCATCCATCCATCTTCCACCGCTTATCTGTAGTGGGGTCAGGGGGGCAGCAGCTTCAACAGGGAGCCCCGAACTTCCCTTTCCCTGGCCACATCCACCAACTCTGACTGGGAGATCCCAAGGCATTCCCAGGCCAGTGTTGAGATATAATCCCTCCACCTGGTCCTGGGTCTGCCCCGAGGTCTCCTCCCAGCTGGATGTGCCAGAAACATCTCCACAGGGAGGCGTTCCGGAGGCATCCGCACCAGATGCCCAGACCACCTCAACTGACTCCTTTCCACGCGAAGGAGCAGCGGTTCTACCCTGAGCCCCTCGCGAACAGCAGTGTTTCTCACCTTATCTCTAAGGGAGACACCAGCTATTCGTCTGAGAAAGCCTATGTCAGCCACTTGTATCCACGATCTCGTTCTTTCGGTCATGACCCATCTCTCATGACCATAGGTGAGGGTAGGAACGAAGATGGAATGGTAGATGGAGAGCTTTGGCTCTGGGCTTAGCTCCCTCTTTGTGACAACAGTGTGGTAAAGCGACTGCAATACCGCTCCTGCTGCCTCAATTCTCCGTCCAATCTCATGCTCCATTGTTCCCTCACTCATGAACAGGACCCCAAGATACTTAAACTCCTTCACTTGTGCAAGGACATCATTTCCCACTCGGAGAAGGCAGTCCACCGGAGGACCATGGCCTCAGATTTGGAGGTGCTGATCCTCATCCCCGCCGCTTCACACTCGGCTGCAAACCGGACTAGTGAGTGCTGCAGGTCACAGGCCAATGACGCAAACAGGATCACATCGTCTGCAAAAAGCAGCAATGCAATCCTCAGGCCACCAAACTGTAACCCCTCCTCACCACGACTACGCCTCAATATCCTGTCCATGAAAATCACAAACAGAATTGGTGATAAAGCGCAGCCCTGGCGAAGGCCAATTTTTACTCGGAACAAGTCCGACTTACTGCCGAGAACCTGAATGCAGCTCTCACTTTGGGCGTACGAGGATTGGATGGCCCTGAGGAGAGGCCCCCTCACCGCATACTCCCACAGTACCTCCCACAGTATATCCCTGGGGACCCGATCGTACGCCTTCTCCAAGTCTACAAAACACATGTAGACTGGATGGGCATACTTCCAAGCCCCCTTTAGGATCCCTGCAAAAGTAAAAAGCTGGTCCGTTGTTCCACGACCAGGACAGAACCCACATTGTTCCTCCTAAATCTGAGGTTCGACAGTCGGCCAGATCCTCCTTTCCAGCACCTTGAAGTAAACCTTCCCAGGGAAGCAGAGGAGTGTGATACCCCTGTAGATGGCACACACCCTCTGGTCCCCTTTTTTAAAAAGAGGAACCACCACCACAGCTTGCCACTCTTTCGGCACTGTCCCAGACTTCCACGCAATGTTAAAGACAGCCCCTCAACACCCAGAGCCTTCAGCATTTCCGGGCAAATCTCATCAACACCCGGGGCTTTGCCACTGTGAAGTTGTTAACTACCTCGTTGACTTCGCCATGGGAGATTGACTCAGATCCTCATCATCCTCCAGCTCTGCCTCTGCAACAGAGGATGGGTCAGTTGGGGTAGTTGGATTCAGGAGTTCCTCAAAGTGTTCCTTCCACCGACCGACAACCTCCTCAGTCAAGGTCAACAATGTCCCATCCATGCTGTATACAGCTTGGATGGTCCCCCGTTTCCCCCTCCTGAGGTGTCGGACAGTCCTCCAGAACAACTTTGGTGCCGTCAGATAGTCCTTCTCCATGGCCTCTCCGAACTCCTCCCACACCCTCTGTATTGCCTCCATCACAGCCGGGGCTGCAGTCCTTTTGGCCTGTTGGTACCCTGCAACTGCTTCAGGAGTCCCCAGGGACAACTTGCCCCTGAAGGCCTCCTTCTTCAGTCGGATGGCTTCCCTGACCACCAGGGTCCACAATGGTGTTGGAGGGTTACCACCCCTTGAGGCACCCAAGACCTGCGGGTGGTGGGTCCAAAGGATTGAGAAGAGTCCATGTTGCCTTTTCGGGCTGAGCCGGGTCGCCCCGTGGCCGGGTCGGCCACGGGGCGCTCGCTGATGGGCCCTCCGTCCAGGCCTGGCTCCAGACGTGGGCCCCGGGCTTCCTCTGGGCAGGGTCACATTTTTCCCTTTTCGATTTTTCATGAGATATTTTGAACTACTCTTTGGCCCTTCACCTGAGACCTGTTTGCCTTGGGTGACCCTACCAGGAGTACAAGAACTCCCGACAACATAGCTTCCAGGATCCTTACAGCACACAAACCTCTCCACCACAATAAGGTGATGGTTCCTTGGAGAGGATTGTGCATGATGTTCAAATAAAATTATAATTGAATAAGAAAGCTCTTAATTTGAACCTGCAGAACACTGTGGGGAGCTTTTATATTTATTACATCAATTGCGAGAGCTGAAAAATAAATAACCTGCTTTTTTCTTTGTATCTTCAACATCTGTCGATCTGTCCTCTGCTTGACATTCCTGTAATTAAGTGAGTCAGTGACAAACTGTCTTGAGTGACTGCAAGACACCAGGACCAGAAGAAGAGTAGAAAGAAAACAGGACAGACAGACTGACAGGTACAAAGACAGATGGGAAGACAGGCAGACAGAGAGACAGACAAACAGTCAGACAGACAGGCTGGCAGACGGACAAACAAACAGACAGACAGGTGGGCAGACAGGCAGTAAAGCAGGCAGACAGACAGACAAATAGACAGGTAGGCATACAGACAGGCAGGAAAATCAGGCCCGCAGACAGAGACACAGACAGAATGGTTGGCAGACGGACAGACAGACATTAAGGATGGCATATATATAGACATTAAGGATGGCATATATATATATGTAGCCAGGTCAAATAGACAATAAAAAATAGATAATAAAGCGGTTACACATTTCTTCATGCTGCCTGGTGTTACGCTGTTGGTTGGCCAGTAGGAGTCGCACTTTTAGTTGCGTCCACAGGACGTTTACCTGGGCTGACGTCTGTTCACGTGGGATGTTAGTGGCGCGAAAGTTACGCATCTGACGTCTGTTCACGTGGGATGTTAGTGGCGCGAAAGTTACGCATCTGACGTCGGGTCACGTGGGACGTGATTGGCGCGCTACAGTCGCACACTCACTTTGTGGATGAGACAGATGCGGAGCGGAGACAGGTGGTTATCGCCGAGTTTGAAAAAGACGCCGAATTGACCAAGTTGTGGAGGATAAGATTAATTTCTTGGCGTAAGTAATCTTAAGGTTGTTATTTCAGTTTGGGCATTATATGAAAGAATTATTTTGGTGATGTTGCTGACTGATTCCGTTTATGCAGAGGGGAGAGCACACCGCTTGACGTGCTTATCAAGTGTTCGTCGTCATTTCTAGAAGTGAAATCCTGTTTAGGATATTAAGGTATGTGTAATAACTACAATGTACTGTGTATCCAAGATGTTTCTGTGATGTTGTATTGCACATGTATTTTTTTTAAAATGATGCTCAGTAGTGTGTATTTTATTTTATAGAAATTGCCACTACTGTTGTCTTGTCTTGTCTGGTGTTGTCTTGTGAAGGTTAAGTTTTAGTTTTAATCAAAGTTTTATTTGTTATCTTTTATTTTTCCTTTATTATCCTCCAAATCATTTCGGGGAGGTAAATGGAAATTTTATTGTTTATGTTTTAATAAACTGCCAATTCGACCAAATTTAATGCTGTCCTCTACCTGAGTTGGGGGGGAGAACAGTCGGGAAATAGAACCCACAATTGGGGAGCCCTCAGACTGTGTGTGTGTCTCGGTGTTGTCCGGCTGGCCACACATAGCCTGGTCACACATATATATATATATATATATATATATATATATATATATATATATATATATATATATATATATACACACACACACACACACACACACACACACACACACACACACACACACACACACACACACACACACATACATATATATACACACTGTGTATGTATACATTTAAAAAAAAATAATTTTAATAGATGTAAAATACAACAGATTAAATGTTTTATGTGTGGATTCCAAAAAATAAGAATCTGACACTTTTTCAAGGCAGTAGACTAAAGGATATGCCCTTAAGCTTAATAAGGGTTTTTTTGCACACCACTCATGTTGC
The DNA here is from genome assembly GCF_040054535.1 of Antennarius striatus. NCBI lineage: Eukaryota > Metazoa > Chordata > Actinopteri > Lophiiformes > Antennariidae > Antennarius > Antennarius striatus. The sequence continues at coordinate 10,502,013 of NC_090784.1, forward strand.
CTGATAAATCAACTTATGTATACACAGAGAAATACATCATCTGATTTATCCAACCACCGTGAAAGACTGAAATTGCTTTTTCCCTGTGTGACAACAGTGCTCTTCCATGCTGAAGGGCTTCTTTTAAGACCTAGGAGCTTCAACCAGTTGGATGTGTCAGGATTTCTATTCATTTGCAGTCAGTGCATGAAAAAACACCATGCACAGGCTCACCCACATGTAAATGCACTCAGTACTGGTCGACGTAAACCCATTTCCAGTCAGTGACAGCTGGACTTAAAGTTATTTAGTGATGCTGTCCATCAATTTATTCCTACTTGGTCCAATTTACATGGAGCTTTATACATACTAAGCTATGTGGCTTCTTTGTTGAGATTGAATATATGTGGCGAAGATCCGTCCTTTTAAGTGCGCCGGAGTTTCAACATTGAGTTTAAGATTGACTAGCTGTCACTAGCTATTGATTTTCTCTCGCCTACTTAGTTGACAGCAATAAGCCAATGGTAAATCCCAGAGTGCCAAATGGCTCCTGAATGGACAGAAAGCTGCATTTCAATAATGTTGAGTTGGTCTTTTTATTTTTTTAAATAAAATCTGATTTAAATTTCATTTTCGTAAAGAAATTCTAAAACTATCTTCATATCACCAAGACAAACAAGGATTACACATTCCCAAATTATGATGTTCGTGAGTTTGATTAGTGGTCCTGATTGTTGTGATCGCAGGACTTAATTGGCTCTCTAAAAGAATAATGAGCTGATGCTTGTTAGCAACCCAAACACCTACAAGGGCAGACACTCTGCTAGTGTGTGTATAGGTGTGATGTGTGCATAGCTGGAAACTGTCCAAGTAGAGTACTTAAATCCGCCCTTGTGGCCACTCTTAAAGGAAACTGGTACAGACACCACTCCACTCATCACTCAGATAATAGATAGAAATCACAAGCGGCTAAGGCCATTGCTTCATTTTCTAACAGTGTTATATTTTCTCTTTTTTCGTTTCTTTGTTTTGCACTGCTCACTCTATTCACTTTTTCTTAAAAAACAAAAATAAATTCACTGAAACACACAGCACAGATTGAGAGAAGCAAGTCTGAAAGGGGGGTTGTGATAATACAGTCTAGTCTTATTCCCCGGGAATCAAATGATGTTGTTTTGTAACACCCCACTGCGTCTCATCAAGACGCACTAGGTACCACTGAGCATCTCAGATGTACCAGGCTTTAAATTATATCTGATATAAACCCATCTATGGCAATATGAGACAACCAGGTGACTGCTTCATCCTATGAGGTATACAGAGCTACAGTCCCATGAGGGTGTTCGCTTATACCAGGAGACTGTGTGAGCTCCATATGAAGCCAGACATAAATGATCTATTCCTGAATAATTATTTGTTTTTTCTCCCCTAACACTAACAAGTACACTGATTTTTGTACATAGAATTATTTTTGAAATAACTATGCTTATTTACATGATTACATGGAGTTACTTGCCAGTATAGTATTAAATAAATTCAAAAAGAAACAAAAGAATTAAGCCACAGTATGAAAACTTCAGCCATTTTCCAACTCCTATGCTTTTCATTATTGATCATTGGACTCAAACATTTGTGGCACATTTTCCTAAGGAAAGCCATTTTTCTGCATTGTTTCCCTGTGAACATCAAACCAGATTAGGGGCAATGCAGAAAGACAGTGGAGGGTAAAGGAGTGGGTCTGACGTGCATCATGGGTTGAGGCAGGCGAACCCCCTGCCGGGTGACCTTGGTTGTCGTAACCTTTAATTATAGTTACATTGACAGGGTTGCAGATGGTCCAGCATAAAAAGAAGACACGAGAAAGTAAGCATCATCTTTGAACCAATTCTTTCACTATGTTTCTGAACTACACATCGTTCTGCCTCTATTTATTTTTCACTGACTTAAAATGTAATTTTCCCTCCACTAAACTTTGTCTAGGAGAGCTTAATTATAGTACATTCACAGTTGTCATATGCTTTCCTTTCTAAGAAATCACATTTGTTACACCTGGCATTGAGGTGTGGGAAAGGGGTTTAGTCACATTAAGGACATCATGCCTCATGCCTCCTGAATATAGGAGCAGTGGTCGTAGCTAACCTCAGCCTTTGGGTTTGCGTTACATAGTTGAGCTTAATTCTAAACAATCACATTTCACCAAAAGAAACTAACCTTATATTCATTTAGTGATTCTCATACTTAGTTTATCACTTGAAATAAGTCTTTAAAATAAGACTCTAAATGATGGAACTCAGCGCTCAAATCAAACATGAGCTATACTATTGTCAGATATTTTTCATTCCACTTGATGAATACAAAACCTTGCATCCATTGTACTAAAAGCCGGTCTTCACTTTTTCACAAAAAACATTTATTTATTTTACTTCTATGGGACATTCTATCAGTAATTGATGTCATTACTGTGCATCACCTGTCATTGCGTTGCTAAATACACAGGTGCAGTGACTCACCTAAATGACAGTGGGGAGCAGTTAGGCTCAGAAAAATTGGTGCCACACAATGGAGTGCACTTGGATAATGGATGCTTTTGAGCCTTTGAATCACAAATACATGTGAATAAGCAAAGATGGGGAATGAAGTAAGAAAGAAAAGAAAATTAGCGAGAGAAGGTTACAAATAGAGGAAATGCTAATGCAGAGAGCAATCATTTCTTGTGATTGCACAGATGAAGGATAAGTTATTATGAATGTGTGCTGAGCTTCCTTTGACTTAAATGCATTTGATTCTATCCACAACTGTTGCTCCATAGATAGTTGGAATCATTGCTGCTCCTCAGTATCATACAAATGGGGTGAGTTCATTACAATGACATGCAGTTGTAATAATCACTATAATATGGCTCTACTGTTTTGTATGTGTGCATCAAAAAACAACGAAACCATGCATAACAGTTGTAAATATCGAAAGGTCAAACAACTCAGAATATGTTGCTGTTGCACAAAAATTTAGTGCTTTCAGTATAGTCTAAATAACAGTATAGCTACTTACTGTAGGAAACAACAGGACGGTTGGCATGTTGGTGAAAACAGTATTTGTGTGAAATATGCAGAAACATATTATCTCTCTTTTTATCTATACTGTAATACCAGCCATCTTGTGTTTTTCCCCTTGGAAAATGCCTGCTATGCTTGTGCATCTGCCCTGAGAAGAAAGCCACAACTGACTTACTTTTTTTATACAGTATATTAGAAAAAGTTGAAGCAGAGATTAGATCTGCCCCCCTGAATAAATATCACAAGCATCATTTGTCTGAGGCACATGCCCTCAAGATAACCTGTCTGTTGTACACAGCTGCTTGACACACATGCATATGCACACAAAACCATGTTGCTTACACATGTGCACATGTGTAGAGACACACACACACTCTCTCTCTCTCTCTCATCCCCCCCCCCTCTCTCTATCACACACACACACACACACACACACACACACACACACACACACACACACACACACACACACACACACACACACACACACACACACACACACACACACACTGGCTGATTCAAAAATCTGTTTTGGACAATATGACAAGAATGCAGATAGACAACCCTGTGTAAAAATGCCTATCCATCCATCTGCTGCCAATTTGTTTATCGGTCCATCGATCCTCCCATCCATCTGTCTGCTCATTCATCTATCAAACTTGGTTTAAGATCTGGGACAGCAGATCCAATGTAGCAGCCAGGGTGATATCGAAAGATCTCGAAATGATTTAGGACACGCAAATTAGGAAGAAACTTGACTAATCTTGATATGGTGTATCTTATGGAGACCTTTTGCTTGGTATAATCAGAAGTGATTAACATTTTTTTTAAAATTCCACATTGTTAACACGAAATGGTTTGTTAAAAGGTTTGTCTCATTTATGAGATGAATGGAGAAAAATGTGGTCACTCCAATATTTTCACATGTCACCATCTGTGGTGGTAGAGTGCAACAGTTCACATTACCTAAAAATTGGTCTGGTTCATTCAATGCATAATCAGGCCTTTTCATATGCAGGAAAATTTAGATAAACTGTAGTGTATTAAGTCCTAACACAGCCCATTATGTTGGCAATTATGTTCACCCTGCAAACTGAGTTGTTGTTAACTGCATTTATTTGATAGTTTTATTAATTTTGTACTAAAATTGTGAATTGAGTTTTAATATAATTTCTGCTGAATCCTCAGTCTTTTCCCAGAAACTAAAGAAAAACCTGTAGCAGATGTGCTAGGATTTGACTTTACCATCCTGTTTGATTTATTGGGTTTTTCTCCTAAGATAAGGAGCACCTCAAAGTGAAAAGTGGATAAGCACCATATCACCTTGAGTTAAAGACCAAAGAATCATTAAGCAGGGAGGTGAGACCTGATGTATCACCTGCAAAAACTGACTGTATCTCTTCAACTGATAACTTCTGTCTTAAAAATGTCTGTGTTACTGTGTAAGGTTAAATTAAAGAGTAAATGTGTACTTTCATTCAGAAATGAAGTATCCCAATCATGCAAACCATTCAGAAAGACTAGCATAATAACCACATATGACATCCATTGAGATTCAGTCAAATAAAATATCTGTCTACTTAAATGTTTTGTGTAAAAAAACCACAAAAAAAAAAAAAGATTTTAAATTTGGCCCATTGAGGGACCCGTAGGCTGCAGTGACGTCACTTCGTACCTGTTCCACTACACAGGAGAGCGAGGCAAGCCCACTCGGACCTTTGGGCGGAAAGTTTATTCATAAAAAGAGCAAAGACGGGACTATCAACAAAAACGCAGTGATTTGTACCTTTAGTAAAAGAGAATTTTCATATCACCGAAGCAGCTCCAGCCTAACGTATCATTTAAATCAGTGATGGGTTTGATCGAACCCTCGGGGTTCGGCGGAGACGGAGGTCAAGACAAAACACCCGACACATTGTGTTTTTGCCGAACATTCACGAATCACTGTGTACGTGTGACACATCGTGTCAAATTGTGATGACACGCCCCCTGAGCCATCACTGGCTGCAGGTGATCACGTGACGCTACATCGATTAGCCTACCTGTGCTACATGGGATTTTTCGCACTCAGTAGTCGATTTATGCCTGCCATGATGGTACCTCATCTGATTGCTTTAATATTTTAATTCATAGTAACTATGTTGAGCAAAAAAAAAGTGGTCAGACAAATATGTGCAACGTGAATTTACATGTACTGTGTAACGGAACGTGATGGGAGTCAGCGTTCTGCATGATTTGCAATGTCAAGTTGAGCAACTCTAGTTTGGCACTGGCAAAAATAAAGGAAAACTTCCTTAAGCTACATGGAAAACAAAAGAAACAGACTTTGCTGTGAAAATGACATAAGAGTAGCACTTGCCAAGGTGACCACGCATATCTGAACTGGTCTCTCAATTACAACAGCAGAAGTCACACTGATTTGCAGGTAGGTCATTTCATGTGAGTTCATGCACTGTCTTGGTTTTGTTCTTTGAAAAAGGTGACATTAATGCACAATTCATTAAAGTATTTTATTTCTGAATTTTATTTAACTGTATTTGTATTGCATTTTTAAGAAATGCACCTGCCCTAATTGGTTTGCTGATGTGCTTGACCTCTTTTTTAAAGCACACTTAACCAATACAAAATATGGCTTTAAAATCTTCTTTTCTTGGTGTATTCTATTGATTAGTCATGCAATACAATTTTGTGATGTCCTAGAATTCCAATTCCTTATTTGGGGGCCTTTCGCAGGTATGAGATTAAAATGTGATTAAAAATGTAATTAATTACAAATCCTTTAATTAATTAGATTAATTTCTTTGATCGCCTGACAGTGCTAATTGGTATTAAATGATGAGTATATTTGATCAACCCAGGAGAAGTTATGCAAATAAGATCTATGCAATTACACCAAATTCATGCATAATTTCATAAAACCTCTACTTGTCTGCATGAATGTGTGTCCAAATGTCTGGATGTTTGGCTGCCTGCTGACACCTATCTCCAATTGTTGTATTGTACACTAAAAACTTTAAAGAAGGAATAGGTGTGTAGGCATGCAACAAAAGTAAATATGAATAGGTATATCAATTAATATAATAACAACAGGTTACAGAGATAAACAGTTTTAATATGTAAAATTTGATTTGATACATGGAATAATAATTCTGAAAATCAGCTGGATTTTGTCGGCCATTACTTTGGTTTCCTGTCCAGATTTAATTGCTCTATTCCTTTTTCTGACTAGTAGTCTAGGGGTTGTGGGCTTGTAATATATTATATTTTATATTAAGTCAACGTTAATTATATGACATACAGTGATGTCCCAGCTGCAGATTTTTGTGTTTCCCTGTTATAAGAGTTTGTGCCATTTATGTGCAAGGCACAGCAGCTCAACTTCAGTTGATTATTTAAATCTCTACTCATATCTAATAAAATGGTCAAACTTGTATATTAATATGCTCTCTTCTCCTTGGCACATCCATAGGTAACTGACATAGTCTAAATTTATATAATGTAATTCTGTGAAGCTGCCATCCTCCTGACACAGCCGAAACCATCAACTCGAAACCATCAACTCTCTAAAATAATTATTTAAAAGGTAAAAATATAAAGGTTAAAATATAAAAATATATCATTTTAATAGCTGTACCAACATCAGTGTGCACATGAAATGACACATTGCACAAAACTGTGGTGAGACCAGCGATGTTGTTTGGTCTAAAGACAGTGTCACTGAGGAAAAGACAGGAGACAGAGCTGGAGGTAGCAGAGATGAAGATGCTGAGGTTCTCTCTAGGAGTGACCAGGATGGACAGGATCATGAATGAGTACATCAGAGGGACAGCACATGTTAGAGGTTTTGGAGATAAAGTCAAAGAGGCCAGACTGACATGGTTTGGACATGTCCAGAGGAGAGATAGTGAATATATTGGTAGAAGGATGCTGAATTTTGAACTGCCAGGCAGGAGGCCAAGAGGAAGACCAAGGAGGATAGGTTTACCAGAAGATAGGTTTAGGTGGGGGCAATCGATTCTCTGTGGTGACCACGGTAGGGATATCTGAACGGAAAACAACATTTGCCGCTTTCGGCTTCGTGGTACTCACTTACTGCCCACTCTGTAACTGAATGCCCTACTAGCTCCAACACGTGTCACCTGCATGACACGAGTTTGCCCTGGGTAAGATGCGCTGCATATGTGGCTTACAAGTAGCAGCCTTTGCAACTAATTGCATTTCAAGTCGCAAGTTCATGAATTATTTTAATAGTCTAGCCGTACTCGACTATTGGAGTCCTGTGCTAGCTTCTCCAGAAAGGTCCAAATGAGCTTATTGTTGTAAAGCAAATACCACCAGAAATATAAAATGTATTTTAACTTACCATGTGTTCTGCTTGATTTGTGCATAAAGTACAGCCTTAAGTGCAGGATTCAAGTGGATATTCTTCAAAAATAACTTTCTTTGACGTTAGTGTCTCCTCTCCGACAGAAATATGTTTGTCTTATGTATTAGCACGGTCTGTTTGCAGTGAATTTCAAATCACTCCCAGAATGCCACGTTATTTTGTGAAAAACGGTTAGCCACCGATAAATATTTCCCAGAATGCATTGTTTTCTAGCGTATAGTACTGTTTAAATGGAAAACTGTATGTTACCGTCACAGTTTTCTTACAGCAATTTTTTACAGTGTAACCATATTCCAATTCACTCGAGGTGCTCTTTTGACTTTTTCCCCGACTAAATAGAGCTGTGCTCTTTGTTTCAGGACCTCATGGCTTCCACTCATAAAGAAGCCACCATGAAACAAACATTGTTTTACAATATGAAAGGTAATATGGTAATATACAGTAGTCTAAAGCGGGCGTCGGCAACCCGCATTAGACTTTTTAGCGCCTCCCGTGCCGCTCCCTGGAGATTAATCACAAAATAAAAAAATAATCCTTAAAAGAAAAAATAGAAAGATAATCTACTCATAGCTCAAAATATTTGCAAACTAAGCTTATTGTTGTAAAGTCCCTACGTTTTGTTACGTTATCGACGTTATTGTGACGTTTAAAAATGTAGTCAGCACCTTTTACGACAGGTCTGATAAGCCGTGGGGTCCTAGACAATGTTTTTGTGTATGTGCCACGAGTTAGCCATAGAGCGAGTTACCGATATGAGTTATGGAGGCTGTTTTCCCGTATAAAAACAGCCTCCGTAAATCATATTGTTAAAGGTAAGTTCACTAACACTGCAAGTTATCAATTAAATACCAGAAATTTGAACTGTTCCCTGTGTGGCGCCTTCTCTCTGACCAGAGTAGCTGCTGTGGCTATGGTGGTTCCAACAAATGCAGTCCCACTCACTATATCTCAAATGGATGGTAATCACACAAAGGATTCATTCATTAAAATAACAAAAAAAATAGATAATACAGAAAATTAAAGGCATGCTTCTCTCCGCAGACTGTGAAGGAAAGGACACATAACATTACCAATTAGCAAATCAAGGACATTAATCCAACTCATGCATTATCAATTAATCGTGATGAGTTGTGTGATGTGATCAATATTGAACAGCGCTGTTGTGCAGGTACGTAAACTCCGATGAGCCGCAAGACGAAAAGATCGAATTAATAGCACTGCTTGTTTAGAAAACATCACCTATACATGCTCAATAAAAGTCCCCAGGAGCGGAAACACTGTTTTGTCATTGGAGCTCAAGCTGACTGTATTCATCAGGGATGAACAGCGAGGCTCTTTCACCTCCCCTCATGAAAGAGTCCAGAGACATTAATCGCCCTCACACACTGAAAGGGAGCGATCGTTGATATGTGAGCTGCGTTTGGGAGAAAATTTAAGGAGTTCATCAATGCAACAAAACATAATACACTAATCTAGTAATGGATATTAAATTTAAAGCATCAATGGTACAACAGAGTAGTCATATGGTGCATCATGCTCTCCAGGATGCTTTGCTAGGAAAATAAACATTCAATCATGAATCTCATTATGCATTTGTAGACTAGTTAGTCAATAGATAGTAGGCGAATATAGCCAATATAGACACTTACAGTCTGTGTTGCCTTTATATATGGCTTACAATTTTTTTGCGGCTCCCGACAGGTTTGATTTTAGTTTTTTTTGGACCAATTTGGCTCTTTGAATGTTTAAGATTTCCGACCCCTGGTCTAAAGGGATCTTTAGAGGTAGAGTCAGTGGGTAACCATAGACCCAGTGATGTACACGTTAAGTTGGATGAGGTCGGAGCCAAGATTTTGCTTCTTTATTTATTGGACACTGTTGTAATTTACTTGGCTGATACATGCACTTTACATTACACATTCTGGTCACTCTTCTCACTGAAGTACTTGACTCAAATACATAACTTGATAGGGACAACTCTACAGTGACGGCTGGTGGTCAAGTGTAGCATGACAGGTATTATAAAATGGGATAGGATTACAGGATGGTGAATTCATCAGCTACAGATGAGAATGATGAGAATATTAACATGCAAACGGAAACCAATCTGGGCCAAAACAAAAAATTTCATTTCAGAAGGATCAGTTTTGAGTATTTCGTAGTTAACTTCTGTTTTAAATAGTCTGACATAGACCTTGGATGTTTTTATTAATCCTCTTCTTGACATGAGTCCTATGTGTGGTTCCTTACTGTTTATACTTGACTTATCTAAACAAAACACTTTCTAATTGAGCTAGATTCCAAATCAAACAGATGGAACGAACACATCAGCAGAAATATGACTACAAGCTCATTTTGATGATCTAATGTGCATTTAAAAAAACAGTCAAACATATACAGTATTCTATATTGATAGAGCCCTCACAGCTTGCCATATGCTGTGTTTAATCAGGTGAAAATTCTTTTCATCACACTGAATGCATACCAAGTCAAGATGAAAAGATTCTCTTCCACTCATTTGTGTGCATATGTGTGTGTTTTTTTCTAATTATACCAAGCAGTATAAAGGAAAGCACACATAAAGTCATATATGTCATATGCCAGAAATTAGTTACTTTCTATAGTTTGTTTTTTTTTATTTTGGAAGAATGTAAAAGAAAATATAGTAATTGTGAGGAAAAACCTATTGTAGCCGCTCAGTACTTGTTAACTTATTGTTCAAAATAAATAGATTTTAAATAAGAAAAAAAAACTGTTTCAGTTTGTAAATTCTATCAGCTGTTTACAGTATCTGTCTGGCAGGGACACTTGCTTTTCAACATTACCATTCTCAACGGCCTGTCTGTCCAACTGTAATTATGCTTATCCTTTTTTTGGGGTGACCCCTGCTCTCTCAGCCCCATTTGCCCCTGAAATCTTTACGAGTCAGTCGTCATGGAAACAAGGAGTATGCCAGGCACATGGTCCCTTCTCTTTGAATACAATTAATATGCAGCCTGATTTATTTCCCTTTCTAAGGAGGGGCTGCAGAAAGGGGTAGATGGTAGGAAGGGGGGGGTGTGGGGGGCCTAGTAATTGGGGTAAGAAAGAAGGGAGCGGCAAGGGAAATGAAATTAGCATTTTCTTTTAAAAAATATATCTGAGTCTAAGGGTGTAAGGATGTGGGGACGGTTGGGTTGATGGACTGATGGGGATGGATAAAGGGGATTTGGGAATGGGAATGAAACAATTTTAAATCAATCTTCTTGCAAAACAGTGTCCTCCTCTTTCATTTTTGAATTGTGACAGTTGTGACAAAGTAAAATGGGTGGGTGGGTGGGTGGGTGGTGAAAGGACAGAATGAAAAAGGAATGATGTGTTGTCATCCAACTAAACTCTACAAAATGTGACATTTTACAGAATTTAATTTTTAATATGAAACCACTGTCAAAATGGACACTTGCAAATTAAAGATTTAGTCTATGTCAGATTTCCAATACGACAAAAAGAGCACATTTTATGGTAAGAATAAATAATGATTCAGAGTATATTCAAAGTACCTACCATATGTATGTTTTGTAATTTTACCGTCATCCACCTATTTCTCTTTTTTATCCATCTAATGGAATAGCACACATTATCATCTCTCATTAGACACAACGTGAGAGTCCTTCAGCTGCAGCAGAGGGCTTGATCTTACAAGGGGGGCATGACACAAAGATGGTATAGAGGGAGAAGGGAGAACATGAGTAGATGAAGAAAAAAAAGGCAAACATAAGGATGAGTGAGAATAAATGGAAAGAAGAGATGGGGGGGAGACAGTTGGGAGGGATAAAAGAAATGAATGAGAGAGAAAAGAGGAAAGAGGTAGAGGGAAAGAAGTGGGTGCGAGAGCCAGGTGACAGCCACAAAGAAGCAGTTGGGTGGAAAGAGCCAAACGGTGGAGCCAATTAATTCCCTCCACATGTTTTGAGACAAAAGCCTGTGCACTTGACCCTCCTGTGAGCTGAAGGCATTAGGGGGAGGGGGAGGGTGTGACAAAATGTAAAAGAAGTAGAACAGAACGATGAAAAAGGGAGGCAAACACATGGAGTAACAGACAAGAGTGACAGAAAGGGACAAAAATAAGGAAAATATACTTACTGTTTGTGTGTGTGTGTGTGTGTGTGTGTGTGTGTGTGTGTGTGTGTGTGTGTGTGTGTGTGTGTGTGTGTGTGTGTGTGTGTGTGTGAGAGAGAGAGAGAGAGAGAGAGAGAGAGAGAGAGAGAGAGAGAGAGTGGGTGACAGAAAGGAACAAAAATAAAGAAAATACACTTACTGTGTGTGTGTGTGTGTGTGTGTGTGTGTGTGTGTGTGTGTGTGTGTGTGTGTGTGTGTGTGTGTGTGTGTGTGTGTGTGTGTGTGTGTGTGTGTGTGTGTGTGTGTGTGTGTGGGGAGGAGGGTAAGTTGAGGGGGCTTTAGCCAATGAAGTGGTTACAAATGAGATCCCATTGCTTACTGAGAAGCTGATGGTTGGAAATGAACACCTTGAAATCTCAATCAACTGGAAGTTAGATTACTAGATTAGCTAATGATTTGGCTTGTCAGTGTCTTTACTGTATTTTACCAACATATTGGAGAACATGGTATCAGTACTATAGTGTCACTTCTGCACTGATTATATATATATATATATATATATATATATATATTCATTCAGCATCTTCCAACCCGCTTAATCCGCTAACGCAGGTCGCGGGGTAGCCAGTGCCTATCCTGGCAGTCTCAGGGCGTGAGGCGGGGGACACTCCGGGCACGACGCCAGTGTACCGCGGTGTGTGTATATATATATATATATATATATATATATATATATATATATATATATATATATATATATATATATATATATATACACTGTATATATTAATAATTCTTTCATTTTCTACATTTCTGTTTCATTACCATGCATTAAATCAATCACAATTCTCATCTTCTTGAAGACGAGATGATTGTAATCACCTCATCATCTGCTGGATTCTATCTCTGCTGGCTATAGGCAGGCGGGAGGCAGGTGCAAATCCTAGATCAAAAGACAGCTCATCGCAGCACTGCACAAAAGTGAAAAAAAAAAACATGCATGCTCACACTCACAGTGAACAATTTTAATGCTACCAATTTAACCTAACTGATGTTGTTGATGTTCCAACACTTATGAAAGTGAACTCTGCTGTAATAACATGTCTGGAAAGAAAAAAAGAAAAAATAAATTGATGTGTTTGGAGATGGGAGGGAGCCTGAGAATCAGGAGGTGGGGAGAATATGCAAGTCTCACAGGGAAAAATACAGCTGCAATCGAACCCAGGACCTTCTTGCTGCGCAAGAATAGCAAGCTACCTCCATTGACATCATGCCTAGCCCAATTTTACAAATCATGCTATAGCTTATAATAACAGACATAGCACCATATTTGATGCTTGGGGAAAACGTATAACTTTTTTAAATTTGTTAACCGCATAACCCAGTGGGTTGAGTCACACCTTTTTAGGAATGTTACATTGTAGACCTGAAGCACTAACTAAGCCCTGAAGTCCTAACTCAATCAATCATTACCAGGAAGAAGAGCCACTGATTACATCCTTTCTGACCGGGGGACCCTGGTTCGTCCATGCTGTCATCAAAGAGACATATGATACATGGAACCTGTGATGGAAAAGCACTTCCCCAGATCATCCACAAACTGACCTTGTAGATAGAATCAAGCAGACATTGGAAACTATGATTGCATCACATGTTACTGACAACACGACCAGAGGGAAAAATGGCTTCTAGACTGTTGTTTTGATGAGAGTTCTGCTTTGCTCCAAGCAGTAAGGGTCAAACTGTGGGAACAAAATCTCGGCAGACTCCACCATTCTTTAAAGTAACAGAACCCACGGGGCTAGAAAAGTTTTTATGAATACATTTTATCAAAATAGGTTAGCAACTGACTAAAAATTACTAATCAGAGAAATTCTCCATGTAAAAGTTGGTTCGCAACTGTCTTTGTAGAAAAACTACCTAGATAGGATTTGTGAATGGGGAGAACAATGAAGGTGATTTCCTGGTATTTCCCAGTCCCTAAACACTGTGGACATTAAAATTTCTAGAAAAGAAACAAGGAAAATCAAGAAGGGCAAACACATATAGCCTTACTTTGTGCATGTAAATGTGTGATGAGTGTGGGGATTACCATAAAAATGTTTTTTTTTCTAATAGGTGTTACAACCCAGCAAGAGAACTAGGGAAATAACATAACAACCCAGATTTTAAAAAGGGGAACATAAAATATTTATTTTGACTCTCGCTCTAATGTACAAGTGTTTAACTAAGGTATTTTTTTCTTTTGGCAGGGGAGTTTACTCTAGGTGAAAAATGAAAACATTTAAAACTGAACTGATACATTGGCTGGGATCCTTGTTTTAGGAAGAAGGGGTAGCAGCTACCCCATTTATCTTTCCATCAAATGCTATTTTTCTACTGCATGGTGTGGCTCAACTTTATATACTTTGTGTACTAGGACTTTGGTATTCAGACATGTAAAGGAGAATTGAAAGGCAAGAAACTTGATGCACATCTTTAAAAAAAAAAAGAACTTGATGGCAAAAAAAACAACAAAACTGATTGGAGGAGGAAATCCTGTCATTTCATTGTGTAAAGGAGTATCTACCCCCACCTTCACCTGCTTAACAAACCATTTTCGGAGCATCTGCCCGGAAAAAAATTGTGTGAAATAAGTACTCAAGTGAGGGAGGCAGTCTGGTGCTAGAGATGTCATTAGAGTGGACCTAAGAGAAAGCAATTGAGCAGAGTGCTTCCCTGGAGAGCTCATGGAGAGGTGTTTGGCTGAGATTCCCTCTTAATGCCTATCTTTATCTTCCTTTCTTGGTTGCTTGCTTCCATCAAATATGTGATACCTTCACAGATTTGAAATATTCATTTTAGTAGCTGTAAATTACAATTCAAGGCTAAATCTTTATTTAAAAAAATGGGGCTGTTGATTTAGAGAAAACTCTTTGTGCTGTCCTTTAGGTTGAAAAGTCCCTTAAACTTGTACATTTCTAATGAATAATATCTTGTGTAGAGGCATTTTCACAGAGAAGTGAAAAAACAACAAACAAACTTTACTGAAAAGTTTTTGTGCAAGCATATTGCACACCAACTAGTGCATGTCTACAGGGATATTTTGACACGCATGCCATGTGCAGTGGATTTTAGTGCATTTGTGATTATTTCAATATTGGTACATACATTAATTAGCGGTTGCTATGAAATCAAGCTGTAATCTTTTTATTTTGGTTCAGTTTGTTTCTTTGGAATGACCAATTTGAGATTGGACTAACATAGATAGTTTTAATCATTCATCCTTTTTTGAAGGATCAGCAGTCAGCTCTATTACATATTCTCATACTTATCTAAAATTTAAAATACATAGCCAATCCCACACAGCAATGTTAATTTAACTTCCACATAATAAAATCTCTAAGTGGTGGCTGAGTTTTTGTCCAGAGACAAGATGGTGTGTACATTAAAGATATTTTATTACTGTCTGTTCTTCTAACAAGAGGTTAAATATCCACAGTTCTGCAGTATGTCCCATATGGCAGACTGTCAGCTAGGCTATGGCCAATATAATGTTTGACTGCCAGAATGTTTTGGTTGCTCTCTAACAAGATACTATGTCAATGTGTCACCAAGAAATGACTGTAAATTATCACTGCATGACTATAGAATGGTAATGCTATTATTACTATGGCTAATGAAGAATTATTAACTGTAAGATCTTAGATAAAGCTGGCTGAGCATCATCAGCGATATAGTGATCTTTTATTTTTCTTTTTTCCCCTGAACATTAGATAGGAAGAATGGGGTCACCTAAGCCACTTTTTTTTAATGTTTTATTTTAACCTCAGGTTTTTGTGTACTACTGCAGATCAAAGCAAGTTAAACATTATAGTTTAAGAACACTAAAGTATCAAATGCTTTTATTTATTTAGAAAAACTTGGAACTATGTTCTCCCCATGGCCTCGTGATTTATTTTTGGGTTGTTCAGCTTCCTACAATATCCAAAAGCATGTTGCTTAGGTGAACTGGTCATTCCAAAATTGGCCGTAGGTGTGAGTGTGTGCTTAAGGGGTGTTTTTCTTTCACGTGGCCCTCTGATGTGCTGGTGATGCGTCAGAGGTGAACCCTTGGCTGTAGCCAGCTAAAATGGGCTTTAGAAAGTCCCTTGACCCACAAGACGACTAAGTGGCTAAAGACAAGACAATTACGGTCATTCCGTCTTTAAAAAAGTGGATGGATGGATGAATGGATGGACAAACCACCTCTAGGCTTCAGCATGAGCAATGGTGGCATTTTGAGGTGCCCTCAAACCAATTGTGACCATGTTGAAAACTCACTAAACCAATATACTTGTGTAGACTCTCACATGGTTCCTACTGATCCCAAAATGTTAAATAGAAAGCAACTACACAACCTTTAATTTGAAAAACTAAAAGTAAAAGAAAGTACTTAATATTTAAACTGGATTACATTGAAAACAATGGTTTCCAAGAATATACAAAACTATTTTAAGTGCAATATACTTATCTCAACACTATTGTTCATGATTATGTTGTTGCCTGAACCTATTATGATGCAGAGCATAAGACTCTATGGAAACTTAGTCAACTGACAGTAGACATATGAATTGATCATTAGACTACATAACTTGATCAGTTGTCCTACATGGGATTATGAGTTCATTATTTAAAAATAAAAATTTTCAGAGGTTGAGTTGGATGGAGTCCTGGAATCGAACTGCAAAATTAAGCAGTGCCAATTTAATAGGTTGTGCACATAGTAATAAAATTCATATTTCTATCTCTCACTTAAAATAAACATAACCATGTAGACATTTGCCTCTCCAAGTCAAATCACAAATTAACCATAGCTTCATCATTAGTATATGGTCATTAAATCAAATTCTGATAACAGTTTCACTTTAGACAGTGACAACAACAAAAATTTAGTACATCCAACACCTCCTTGAAATAACTTTGTGATCTGGCACAATATGAATTAATAGAATTGAATTAAATGAAATTAAAAGTTAGTCCACGCTATTATTTTTTATAACACATACGAAAATAATTTTACAGAGACTCATTAAACATTGGGAAAAGTTTATTCTTTAATTAGTATTACTATAGTCATAGTTTGCCTGATAATCTCTTAACAAATAAGTGTGACCTTTAATTACTGTAATAATGAAGTTTTCCAATTCTACTCGCAGACCCAACATCAACTATCGACAACTGTGACATATCTTCGTTCAGTGACAGCTTTTCTGATACTCTGATGCTAATGCAAATGTCCCACAGGTATTATATATCATCTCTCATCAAACACCCAATTTCATTAAAAGGATTTCTTCTGCTGATGTATAGACTCAGTTCCTTGCCTTAGTTATAAACCTCAACCAGATACTTTTTTGACCAGGATGCAAAAAGACAGTTTTGACCAATCAAACAATGATAACTAATGGTTATGATTTAATATAAAAACATAGACTCTTTCCCCCGCCCTGCCTGCCTGTTGATTGGCTGTGAGTCTGCTGCATTGGAGGTGAGCAATGCAGCAATACTTTTGCAACAATGACAGTTTATATTTCCTCTCTACAACCTCCTCATCATGGCATAACCTTGATGCACAATACCCACTACGGACATAAAGCCAATATCAATGTTTTGAAAAATAACGGCCATTGTTAGTTGCTATTAGTTGTTAGTCTTGCTCATTTTCTTAATGTCTAGTTCTGCTGGACTAACTCCAAGCTAACGACAGAACACAACATATGAGGAGGTGAGGCACAGCAGCACAGATTCTGTTGTCTTCCAGCACTTTGGCAAAACAGTTATTTGATGCCTTTAAGCCAATTTATGTTGGCTTATGATGTACTTGTTAATTGTCTCCTATTGTAAAAGGTGGTGCATAGGTGGTAGACTGAAACATAGTGTATTCAGTCCATGTTACACAGCATTTGGTTGATGTAACCTTCCATCACTTGTCTCTTTTATGATCCACTGAGTGAGAGAATGGAGCACCAGGGGAAATCTCCCTTCGAACCATTAAAGCTTCGTGCTCCACCTAGCATTTAATCACTCTATGGAAGACTGGACACCAGCACAATACATCTTCATTCTGTACAGGCATTTATGTGTGTGTGTTTGTGTGCGTGAGCGCGTGCGCGTGCGTGCGTGTGTGTGTGTGTGTGTGCGTGTGTGTGTGTGTGTTTGTATGTGTGTTGATGTATTTACTTTTTGTTAATTTTTGTATTTTTTTATTTCATTATTTTGTGTCTACTGTACATTGAGAAAATGGTTTTGGCTCCAAATTTGTGGCAGAAAATGTATTAATGCGTGCTACATCTGTAGGGCTTTATTGCTTATGTCTAGCTGATGATAATTCCATGATAATGGAATCTATCTTTTATGTAACACTGTTCCTTTTTTAGTTTTATGAAAAAGTAAAATCAACCTTTATTCAAGCGTATTTAAGTTACCAAGTTGAGACAATGTCAGAGTCTCCACAAATAGAAAGTGAAACATAGAGAAAAAATGTGAGAACCGTGCTCTGTGAAGCATTAAATCTTAATTGGTTGGAGAGTCTGAATATTGGTTCCGAATGCACGCGCTAATAAGCACTGTATTAATGCCTATATACATTTTTAAACATATGAAGAGGCTCAGTGGTGTTAGCACACACACACACACACACACACACACACACACACACACACACACACACACACACACACACACACACACACACACACACATTTTTACTTTACTGAAAAACAAAACGTGCATACACACAAACCACACACACAGAAAGAAAGAGATGGAGAAGATGAGAGAGACAGAGACACATCTGCAAAGCCATCAGCACAAGGTCAAGCTTGACAGCAGGCAGATGAAGAGTCACTTAGGAGACCTGTCTCATGTCTTTATGCTGTGTTTCCCCTTTGAGAGCTCTGTGCCAAAGAGCCTGCTGATAGGGAATAAACAATGAAGTCATGGTTACTTGCTATGTCAGGTGTAAGAGAAATGAACAGGCTAAGTGTTAATGTAGAGTAGAAAAGTAGAACATAATTGTGTGAAATTGTAATTAATCAAATAATTAGTAGAGTATTAATCAAGACTGATGCCTTGGGGGGATGCTGTCTCTCATCAAAGTGCTATAAAAAAGCTTGACGACTTAAGTAATGCACGTAAGAACGCTTGCACTTACATTCAAATCCATGAGAAAT
Source organism: Antennarius striatus (assembly GCF_040054535.1). Classification (NCBI taxonomy): domain Eukaryota; kingdom Metazoa; phylum Chordata; class Actinopteri; order Lophiiformes; family Antennariidae; genus Antennarius; species Antennarius striatus. Next base: position 10,520,723 of record NC_090784.1, read on the forward strand.
GGAAAATGGCAAGTGTCAACATAATGGCATTTTGTAACACAACTATATGCTGAAGAATGTAAGATATTAATTATATGACACAATGGAGTTCTGAAAAACATATTCAGTTTTATTCAGTAAATATAACAAAAAATTAAAATAATGTAATTTTTGACTACAAATGAAGCCAACCAACTAACGGACACAGCATTTAAACCAACAGATATTTTAAATGTATGCTTTTTATCATGAGAGCATAGTGGAAGGATTGGAGATGCTTTATTTGATATTGTTGACTTTACTCCGTAGAGTAGGCCTATCACTTCTGAAAACACTGGAGACCAAGTGGTTCAGTGCAGATTATACATTTGCATGGAAATCAATACATATTTGGCAGTGGGAGAGAGAAAAAATGAGAAAAACGGAAGAAGAGAGCAGAGGCCCTAGAATGTTCATCTTAATTTATTCTCTTTCTCTATCCTCCCTCATCTTCACATGTGCACAAATTCACAGACATACTCATGCATGTGCAGCAAGAGGGAGGGAGAGAAAGAATATGTTCAGATCAGCAAATTATCCATTCTTTACTCTCTGACCATCCCTGAGGGGTTGTACAGTGTGCCCACGTACACTCCTCCAATGATTAACCACACTATATATTTGTCATTTCAAGTCCATAAGGGAGGCCAAGGAGTAGTCCCTGACACAGGTACATTCATTCATCGACTTCCATCCCAGACCTTCAAGACAAAATTCACAATACAACATGATGGGGATTGTGTGGTAAACCTGCAAGATGGGATTTTAACAAAGCCTCTTACATTAAAGTCTGAATATACTGATTAATACTGTTACCACCAAATAATCTATTTCACAGTTTAGGTCTTGAGCGACACTACATTATTTTCTGCACTATAAGGCGCACTGGATTATAAGGCACACCCTCAATAATTTGTTTGTTTTGTAATTTATTTCATATAAAATGCACACCGGATTATAAGGTTGTTGTTTTGATCGATCGGTAGTCCAGTCGGAGGTGAGGTGCAGCTATTTGCTGCTGTATGTCCTAAACAATTTTTTAACTAGTTTTTAATGTCAGTTTGCTAATTTACTGGCAAATATGACGCTGTTTTACTCCTAGAACTGACTTTAACGTCGGTGTCTCACCGCCTTGAATCTCACTGCACGTCGCTGCAGACAGAATACACAAGCCTGAATGCGCCCCTCCGCCGCCCGCCCAGAGCTATCAACTACATTTGTAAATCAATGCAGCACACCCGTTGGCACCTTTGTCTAGCAGTGACTCTGCTCTTGAAATTTCAAAAAAGGCTGGAAGTTCAGCTTTGAGGGTCTTTCATTCACCTTTATGCCAGTTTCTCCACAGACTAATATAATGGACCATCACTAGATTCCAGATGACGGCACAATGGCATTTTTAAGACCAATTAAGTTTAAAGTGGGTTATTTCTGACGCCAAATAGTTAGGAAATACTGAGATCAGTCAGTCAGTCAAACTTTATTAATAGAATTGTTGAAAGTTCCTTATGTATTCCTACGTAATCGCCGGCGCTCCTACAGTCTGCTCTACCGTCTCAGAGCAGATCAGTCAGAGCGGGGACTTCGGTGACGCCCCTTGACTACCGTTGTTAGGGGGCGTGAGCTCGAGTGCCTGGTGAGGGTGCTCCTCTGGTGGCGGAGTGCGGCATGACTGGTGGCCAGGTTGCCGGCTTTTTTTCAGCGATCATGTTTTTAACCAATATTAATATGAATATTAATCCATATATAAGACACACCGGATTATAAGGCGCACTACGGGTTTATGAGAACATTTTAGGTTTTTAGGTGCGCCTTATAGTGCGGAAAATACGGTAATTTTTTTCCTATGGCTTCCGAAGAAAATTTAAAAATAAAGTACACAAAGTAAATGTACAGTTCATTACTGTGCTTTTGTTAATGTACAACACAAAAATAGCCGTAGTTTTGTTAGTAACTCACTGTATACTGAATTTGGGTCCCAGTACTGCTCCCTGTGATACCTTTTCTATGTGTCTACCATCTCACTGTCTCTCTTCCATTTCCTGCCACACTCTATCGAAAAATGTACAGTGGGCTGCAGGCACTGGGTTTCAAACCACTAACCTTTTGTGGTGGATGGGTGTCCCACGTTCTCCAAAACGTACAAAACCAATGACAACACAGTGATCCCTTGTTACTCATGGTTAATGTGTTCCAGGACCACCTGCAAAAAATGAACTTCCACGATACAGTGACCAAATGTTTATTTTATTTTTGTCATTTTAATGTTTATGAACCAGTGATGTGTGGTGAGACACAATGTCAAAGTAAGTTTTATGAGTCAGAGGTGTGTATTGCCATTAAGTTAGCAGCCTGACATTAAAAACTGGTTAAATGCATTACTAGTGTACCACTCAGTTGAACAGAGCGGGTTATTTCCTGATCTGAAGTCTGAAGCAGATATTTAAGTTCGGACATTTTTCTTTTATTAATTAAATCTTATTCCGATCGATGGGGGGGGGGGTTACTGTCACGGATCAGTGTGACAGCACTAAAGGCCCAGGAAACTGGGTCACTTACACTGATATTAAATGACGTTATATCTGTATTACCTTTTCCCGCACTCTAATAGACTTTTTAAAACAATTTTGAATTAAAGAAAACTGTTTCTTTAATACACGAATGTGTGCGAGTCTCACGGAATGCAGCGCATACACGGGTGCCGTCAGCCAGTAGCATGCACGTACGGTGTCACTTGACCACCTACTAAAAATCTGTAATACAGTGAAGCCGCATATCTTGAAGCGTGAATAAGCGAGGGATTACTGTATTACCAACATAGAATAAAGTATAAAATGGCCTAGGATAAAAATTGCTTAATCGCAAATGTGCATGTAAACTTAAGGAATTTTGGGATGCATATCTTCCCATGATGTTGTGCAGTTTAAAAGTCAGTTTACATCCCTGTTAATTAGGGATTCTCTTCAAGTCCCAGATGGCCTGTATGAAAACAATACAACATACTGTGTAGATTGATCTGACTTTATATTTAAGATTTACATTGTGGAACTGTGAATACAAACAAACATTATCTTAAATTTCACAGTTGTAGTCTGACAGCTACATTTAAATAGAATTTAAGCTGCAGCTGAAAGATGAGTTCAGTTTACATCTACACGTAATCACATCTGTAATCTGCTTATGCTGTCCATATCATCATCCTCTGTCGATATCACTGTACATATCTTTGTGGTAAACTATCAAGGATGTCGATGAAGATGATGGTTTCCAGTCCTGCCAATGCCTGCACTTCAGTGGATGACAATAGGTCCCATGGCTGCAATGGGATACACTTCCACATGGAACCAGAGGGCTCCGCCACGCTCATTAGGCACCCTGTGATCCTCTAACCCTTCTTTACCTTATTTCATCTTAAAAATGCTCTGAAGGAAAGAAATGTGTCCCTCATTCCTCAGAAGATCTACTATATAAGCTGTATGTATTAAAAATAATATGTCAATAATATGGTCTAGATTCAGGAGTGTCCTTAATAAGAGAAGTTAAAGATATATAACATATGTTTTGAAAGCACATATTGGACCATAAATCACTATACATCTTTTATTGTTCACTTGTACTACCCTATCTAAATTATTGTGCAGAGATTTGGGGTAACACCTATAAAAGCAACTTGAAACCATTGTCCACTTTACAAAAAAGAGCTATTAGAATAGTTAACAAGGTAGGCTATCTGGAACACATAAACAGACTGTTACTAAAATCATTTGCCATGAAGTTTATGGACCTTGTTGAATAAAAAACTGCAATAATAATGTTCGGAGCAAGAAACAATTCATTGCCACTTAACATCCAAAAAATGTTCAGTGATAGAGACGGGTATTACAACTTAAGAAGAGAGCTCAACTTAAAAGTACGACTAGTTAAAACAACACTGAAAAGCATGTGTATCTCTGTACATGGAGAGAAACTGTGGAACAGACTGAGTGTGGAGGTTCAACTCAGTCCAAACATCAACCAGTTTAAGAGGTCATACAAAAAGATTATATTTGGGAGGTATTTAAAAGAGGAAGGCCTGTTGTTGCAGCCCACTTAACAGTTAAAAGACATTTTCAGTTGAAGGTCTACTCTTTAATGATTATGTTCCTCATTTGATCACTATACTGTTTTATTTGTTTGTTTGTTTGTTTGTTTGTTTGTTTTTTGCTCCTTCTGTTTTACTTACTTTGCTTTTTTTAATTTTAATCTTTGTATTACTATGCAGTTTAAAAGATTGATTTACTTCTGTAAATATTATCAGCTAGTATTTTGTAATTTATTTTTCTTTTTTTAGAGTATAAGGGGGTAGGAGTTTAACAAGTTTACACTTCTTCCTATTCCTTTTTGGATAGTGTTCACACCATTCTGATGTATTTATTATTGTTTGTTATTGTTTAGTTTTTTGTTATTCGAAATAAACACAAAAAAAAGAAAAGAAAAGAAAAGACTATTTAATGTTTGCTTTTCTTTCCATCAATTAGCACAACTTCAGTACCATTGTGCTAATAAAAAGGGAGGCTACAAAAATACAGACATTTAAGTACTGGTTCTAACTGGGCAGTCTGACGGCCGGAGCTTGAAATATTGCAGAAGCAGTGGCCCAAAAGAACACATCTTAGATTCTTATGCCTATTTTATGACTAAAAATAATGGTCCTACTTGTCTTGCTTTAGCACCTCTGCACCATTTATTCAGTGTGCAATTTGCTGTATTACCATCCATCAAATACCTCAATACAGACTCGAAATGTGCCCAAATGACCTCTATGCAACATTAACATTTGACAACAGACAGTATAAATGCACGTTTGTGATATCACAACTTATCTTTGTTTAGTAATTGGTGACATTGGCTGGTTGTAATATAACCCATGGGGTCATTTGATACTGTAATGATAGCAGGCTGTCAAAGAGGTTGGATCATTGTCACTCTTCCATATCAGTTATTTCTTAATAGTCTAAAGAACCCCCCTCTTTCAGTACAGGATAAATGTAACATTGGCCTGTCTACACATTAGTGTGACTGTATAGACAGACAGACAAATGGATGGACGAACAGACAGACAGACAGACAGACAGACAGACAGACAGACAGACAGACAGACAGACAGACAGACAGACAGACAGACAGACAGACAGACAGACAGATAGATAGATAGATAGATAGGAGACACTCTACTTAATGATGCTGTTTGCGTGCTACATATTTTATATTCCTAGGAACATTAGTGATAGCAATGCACGTTATATCAGATTACATTTATGCTGACACACCAGTTAACAAGAAAAACTTGTAAGCTAATGTGTTCTTGTCAATGAGAGAGGAAATCATCCACTGATTGTGCTTAAATATTATCTATATTATGAACTTGTGTCGCGGGCGGCATGGTGGCGCAGTGGGTAGTGCTGTCGCCTCACAACACAGCAGTTCCAGGTTTGAGTCCCGCTCTATGCGGAGTTTGCATGCTCTCCCCGTGTCTGCGTGGGTTCTCCGGCTTCCTCCAACCTCCAAAAACATACGCTTCAGGTTGATTGGCCGGTCCCAAATTACCCATAGGAGTGAGTGTGTGTGTGACTGGTTGTGTGTCTTTGTGTGTGGCTCCGCAGTGCACTGGCATCGTGCCCGGAGTGTCCCCCGCCTCACGCCCTATGCCAACTGAGATAGGTTCCAGCCCCCCGTCACCCGCTACGGTGGATAAAGCGGCAGAAAATGAATGAACTTGTGTCCAACACAATGCTTCCTACACTACAAGAATTGTGGCATTGTAGTTTGCACATGTAGTTGATTAATTTACTGTGTCTTATGGAAGCACTTTGGTGTATTAAGCTACTTAATGAAGTATTCACATGCCTCTTTGTCTCTTCTCTCCCGTTGCGTGCATTCAGCTATCTCTTCTTATTAGTCCTTTACCCATGCTTTTTCCTATTTTTCACATGTAGTTTTTTCTGCTTTTCTAACTTTTTTTTCCCAATCCTATCATTTAATATCCATCTCTGTTTAATCTCCACCTCTTATTCTTTCCATTCCTGTACTCTTATTAGACCTGAATACATACAACTAATTTGGCTTTTTATGTGCACTACTTATAGACTAAACAGGTGCATTATTAATCTCAGCTCTTTGCAGTGCTAGCCACCTGTAATGATAATTGGATGACATTGTTTCCTGTTAGAGCTAGGTCATTAATATTATCTCTAATCACTTCTTAATAAATAACACCTGGATATGTGACATTTTTTGTCTATGTCCCCAGGCATTGTGTTACTGGACTTCCCATGTGCATGAAGGAATATAATACAATATACATCAGAGTGCTTGGGGAAACAAAATCAGTGAGTCATGTATCATGGAGTCATGTATTTGGAATCAGATGAGAGCCAGGTTGGGGTAAGGTTGGAATAGTTTCAGTTTCCTCTCGAGCAATATACCTGTATTTTCTAATGTAAGAGACTTTTCTCCAGAGACACAATCAACATCTGGGTAAAAATTATCTGCTTTCAGTAAACCTCTAAAATAAAGTAGTGACTGAATTTTTAACACCAAAACTATCATTATTATTATTATTATTATTATTATTATTATTATTATTATTATTATTATGTTACATGAAAAATTCCTTCAGTGTCATTATTCATCAACTTTGTATCTTTTTGAATATGCTCAAGTAACATGTTTTTTTTCCTTATTTTAGAAATTGACTAGTGTTATATTTTGTACCGTGAAGCATCTAAAACAGTGGTTCTTAACTTTGTTGGAGGTACCGAACCCTGCCAGTTTCATATGCCCACTCACCAAATCCTTCTTTAGTAAAAAAAAAAATAATTTAAGACATAAGTATATGTTTTACTGCTGTATATAATGAATTGTGCGTTAATGTCACCTTTTTCAAACAAAAAAATAGTGCAAAATAGTGAACTTACATGAAATGACCTACCTGCAAATCAGTGTGACTTCTGCTGTTGTTATTAAGGGACCAGTTCAGATATGTGTGGTTTCACCTTGGCAAGTGTTACTCTTATGTCATTTTCACAGCAAAGTCTGTTTCTTTTGTTTTCCATGCAGCTTAAGGAAGTGTTCCTTTATTTTTGCCAGTGTGAGACTAGAGTTGCTCAACTTGACATTGCAAATCATGCAGAACGCTGACTTCCACCACGTTCTGTTATACAGTACATGCAAATTCACGTTGCACATATCCGTCTGACCACTCTCTTTTTTTGATCACACGATGTGTCGGGTGTTCATCTTGACCTTCATCTCCGCCGAACCCCTGCTCCCACAAAGTGTGTGGACAACAACAATTATAAAAATAAAATTTATTGAGCAGAAGAGGGAAATTAACCAATCAACTAATGAATGGAGCAGTTGCTTGTCCAGTAACATTTCAGGCCCAGATTTTTAGCCGTATGGCAGAAGCCTCACCCATTGATCCCAGACCTGTCTTCCCTTTGTTTACTCACAGTTATCAAATCATAATCTTTTCGCCGTGGACCTTCCTCTGTGGACCTGCACCTCCGAGCCCACCAGTATCACCCCCATCTCTCCATGTGCTGTGGACCTTATCCTCCAAGCCCACCAGTACCACCCCTCAACTATCCATCGGCTGGGGTCCTGCTTCCTTTCTTCCTCGGTGCCGCTATACAGTCATCCACACAGCTGTAATTGTGCCTTGACTTTAGCAACCTTAACCATATTGATACTGTCTCTATCTGGCCTATCTGTCACTCTCTCTCTGTCTCTCTCTCTCTGATGCTGTTCTTATCTTCCTTTGATTTCTTTTCCACCCAACCAGTCGAGGCGGATGGCCGCCCAAAAGAGTCTGGGTCCTGCCCGGAGTTTCTTCCTCATCGAGGGAGTTTTTCCCCGCCACTTTGGCTTATGCTTGCTCTGGAGGGTTCAGTTGGGTTTCTCTGTCTGTTAAAGCGCTTTGAAATGTCTGCTGTCATGATTAAGCGCTATATAAATAAAACTTGATTGATTGATTGATTGATTGAAAATGCATGACAGACATTGAATGCCATTGTGCCACAGAAAATCACACCTTTACACACTCCATATCAGTGACACCAGCACACCTAAGATTAGCAAACCTAAATGAGCACACAGTTCAGGCGTAGTCAACCTTTCTAATTGTCTCAATATATATGAAATCCCCCTAAACTTGTCATCTCCAGGATGATTTTTGTTTTGTTTTGGGGTTTTTTTCTCTCTGATGCAACATCAAAATAATTGGAAACTTTCAACTTAGATTATAGATACTGCTGTCAATGGTGAAGGTTGAATCTGTGGAAAAAAACATTTGTTAGCAAAGTTCCACATGTGATAGATTGATTACTAAGTAATCTGTTTAGAATATTTTTAAAACTTAAGAAAATTTTCTGACCTCATTCAAACATGCATAGTGTGTAGAGGCTAAGCCAAGCTTTAAGCTTTTGAGGTATTCCACCACACTTACGTGAGCGACGTGCTGATGCACTTCCACGTAATCAAAAATCTGACACACCACTTTATCCTTGATTACTCTTTTTTCTCCATTAAATTTCTAAGTTTACCCGACGAGTAGTAAATCAAATAGCAAAACGTTCAGAGTTCAGTGTCAATGCTTCCAAGCAGAAACCTAACCTAGCCAACATTTGTTCCTGCATCAGTTAAATGTAGGAACAAATGTTCGACATCTAAATGATTTAAGAACATTTAGATGTTCCTACATCGTTAGGATTTCATTAGAGTAACCAGGAGCCTGTGCTGAGCTGGGATGAAAATTAGATCACAACTTTGACCTCAAAAAACTAGATCAAGGTCACTTTTATACCTTTTTAGGTGCACATCTCTGAAACCTCATGACAAATAGAATGCACCAGTTACATGTTGGATCATGGGTATTTTATTAAATGACCCTGACCTATGAAAGTAGGTAAGGGTAAAATTTTTGAATTCAGGGGTGTCGTGGTTCTGATTTAGTAAGTACGTCAGACCTGTTCCTGGTGCATGTTGGATTTCAGCAGGGCTGCCCTCTATCACCGGTTCCATTCATAATCTTTATGGACAGAATTCCTAGGCACAGCTAGGATTTGGAAGGTGTCTGGTTTGGGGACCAAAGGATTTTCATCTCTGCTTTTTGTAGACAATGTTTTCCTGTTGACCTCGTCAAACCTGGACCTTCAGCGTGCACTAGGATGATTTGCAGCTGAGTGTGACGTGAGTGGGGTGAAGATCAGCACGCCCTAAATCCGAGGCCATGGTTCTCGACCAGAAAAAGGCGGTGTGCCCTCTTCAGGTCGGTGGGGTCTTTGCCCCAAGTGCCTCCACTTGGGGCAAGTATCTTGGGATCTTGTTCACGAGTGAGGGAAGGAGGGAACGTGAGATTGACAGAGAGATTGGCGCAGCTTCCGCAGTGATGTAGTTATCATGATGTGGTCACATGATGTGGTCACTGTATAGGTCAGTCGTGGTGAAGAAGGAGCTGAGTCGCAAGACGAAGCTCTCAATTTACCGGTCAATCTACGCTCCTACTCTGACCTTTGGTCATGAGTTTTGGATCATGACCAAAATGACAAGATCTCGGATACAAACGGCAGAAATGAGTTTCCTCCGTAGACTGGCTGGGTGCACCCTTAGAGATAGGGTGAGGAGTTCAGTCACCAGGGAGGAGCTCAGAGTAGAGCCGCTGCTCCTCCGCCTCGAGCGGAGCTAGCTGAGGTGGCTCGGGCATCTGTTTCGGATGCCTCCTGGACGCCTTCCTAGGGATGTGTTCCGGGCATGTCCTACCGGGAGAAGACCTAGGACACGCTTGAGAGACTATGTCTCTCGGCTGGCCTGGGAACGCCTCGGGATGCCCCCGGAGGAGCCGGAGGAGGTGTCTGGGGAGAGGGAAGTATGGGCATCCCTCCTGAGACCATTGCGCCCGCGACCCAGCCCCGGATAAGTAGTTGAAAATATATGGATGGATGGGGTTTCACAGGATGTTGCAGTCTCAGACTGCCTAGTTTTTTTGTACCCAGCCATGGCCCCTCCTCCCCAGTCAATGAATACTAAGGCCTTAGTCAGATTCAGTCAGTCAGGGAGTGATATCTTCTCAAATTAGACTTTCATTCTGTCTTTGAACCTTTCTTTAGTCCATGGGCTGTTCCATCACTGTGCCTGTCTCTGTTAGATGTAGTGGGCCTCACTTGGGATACACTTCCCTGGTGTCCTGATGAGGTGACATATTAATCTAATCAGATGGTATGGGCTGTTTGCCTCTAAGCCTTTGCTGCTAGCATATATTATCTTATGTCAAGTGACTGCTATGATAACCTAGAAGCATTTCAATGATAAAGCCTCAAATTCCTTTAAGTGTTCGTTGTAAAGCATCCAAGCCTTACATCCTTCCGGAGGTATGGATAAGCACACTTGGTGCATCTGCAGCATTTGTATTAATGCACATATTACTGTTGAAGAAAACCCGGCCCTTGTGATGACGAAAAGAGTATAAGACTTGTTGGATCATGTTCTTGATGGAGAAATGCTGCTGTCAAATGAGGGAATGCTGAAAAATTTGACATGGTAAAATATTAGAGGAGAAGTGACCTTTTCATTCAATCTTGGGGATGTCTCATTTGGCTGCACCTTTCAGTGGATGTAAAGCTATTTTGAGTGCCAGTGGTGCGTGTGCCACAAAAGCAGTCATCTTATTACAACACCAATACGCACAGTGACTTCAATTTTGTGGTGGCTTCGAACCTTGTGATGAAAGAGAGATTCTTATGCAGATGTTAATCACCCCACCATGTGCCTCTAGTATCTCGTACAAGAGAGTCATTCAGAAGAAAGATATTTAAATGTAATGGTCCAAGCTGCAACCTTGCAGTCTCCCTCCAGCACCAAACACACCTCTGCAGAAACTACAATTGACCTCTTTATCTCCCCACCTATATATTTGAATAAACTCACTTGAAAAAGTCTCACACTGTCACGCTGTCACCAATGCCACCTACTACCTGTCAATCAAGTGCCCAACCAATCAGGGCACCCAGTCAGTCACAGCACGTCTGCCAGAAGGAATCACACGAACAATATGGCGTAAGGTATCTGCTATGTTTGGAGAAGAAATAACTAAACTCTCTGTCCATCTGTCAACATAATTTTAGAATGTCGTAACTGTTCCAACAATTTTCATGTTTTTGAGCAGAGTTCGAACAGCAGGAACGACACAGAAAACGGCAACAAATTCTGAGAGAAACTAGTTGGCTAGCACGAACGGTTTCCGTTTGGAATGGGACAATTAATGTAGTATCCAAAATGCTACTCGGGTATCCAACAAAAATGGTCTTAAAGTAACTACATACAGTTCTGTTTATGTAGTCAGCTAACAGAACTATCACTTATCTAAAACGTCCTTTCCACTTGCTCTTTTGAGAGGTGCCTTTTCCTTTAACTTTGGCTCCTTTCCCAATCTCACCATTAGTTATCCTTCTTTCTCCAGTTAGCCTGCTAACATTCATCTACCACTTTGCAACGCCCGCCCAACACAATCCATGATTTGCCAACACAAAGTCGTTACGTCACCATGTTGATTTTTGACTATGTTGGGTGTGCTTGGTTTATAATGCCAATACATTTGTTTTCATGTTTGGTTTGAAGTCTGATATCATTATGGAATTTCCATGGGTTCACGCTAGTAAATATTTGAATAAAAAACAACTTTCATATATACTGACTCCAGCTTTAGTTTGATTTATGCAAATAACATGTATGTAAAACATATAAGTATGATTAAAAGAAAGACCTTCCTTAAGTTATAACAGATACATTCTTGAAATAACAATACAGGAAAAAATATTAAGTTTTGACTTTTTTTGTTGTCTTAATAAATTACTGACATAATTAGCCCTTTATCAAATCTGAATGTTAATATTATGTTGCTAATTCTGTGATAATCTGAGCTTTTGTTTTGGCACCCATAGTGAGAGCTAACACTGATTCATTGGCAACCAAAAACTACTAACTACAGACTATATTTTATACAGACATGCACTGCATTGTACTGCATCTTGTCTATACAGGTATTTTATCTCATAAACCCACTGTGCTCTGTCTGTGCCAATGGTCCCTCTACAGAGTACACACAGAGAAGTACACACATGCACACTGTAATGATACAATTTGTTGTACTAGGGCCAAGTCTGGGATAGCCTGAGGATGGAGAACAGTTGGCTGCCACATTTGGCTGGTTCCACACTGTTAGTCAGATATGGGCTGATGTGTACAGGGGGAATAGTCTTTTAAATGATACCTACCCCACTGTCTGAGCCTGTGTGCCTACATGTCTGTGCACCATATGCAAATGCAAAAAAAAGAAGCACACATATTTTATAGTCATATTTACATATATGCATGTTTCTTTTTGTGGTTAAGCACATGTACATATACATTTAAATTAACTTCTGATGTTAGGTGACAGACCCTTTTTCCTGATCATAAGCAAGATGTCTTGTCCAACATGTCCATTGCAATTTCACTGTCAGTGAAAATGTAGGTGTGTTTTCATACAGGCTTTATTTCTTGATTTTCACATTTTCTCAATCACGGCATTTTTTTTTGGTAATACACGTTAGCAAAGAAAATTAAAATGTCCGTTAATGGTTACTGCTTTGCAACTAGCACTATCATTACTGAAATCTCTAATGTGTTGTTAAGACATTCTTAGGGTCCACAGTATGCTCACATCAACACATTATTACCTCTCTTCATTTGAATATTTTCTTACCATACACAGCCTTTCTTTGTGTTGAAACAGTCAACAATGTCTTTCTTGCCTTTTACTGTCAGTGTTTGAACTTCTCACCCCTATCCATCCTCTTCTGCACGATCCTCTGCACATTCAAAATTCAACAATGTATGAAAGGATAATTATTAACTTATTATTTTATCACTCATTTCCCCCCTATTTTTATCTCTCATTTAGGTGACACTTACTGCTTACTTACTTACATACTGCAGCTTTTTAGATAAAGAATGTTGTGTTTGTATTATAAATCATCTTGAAATTACAGGAAGGTCTCACCATTACATTGACAATATTTGTGAGTTTATTTTTGTGTTAAAGTAGTGACACCAATCCATCCATTCTTTTTGTAAGGCTTTGTTCGACTCATACAGTTGACTATTGTGTAATACTGTATAAGGAAAGCACTTAATTCCCTCACTTAGAAAGCTTGACCTTGCTAGAATCTAATTAATTAGTGTGTATGAAGGTTAATTAGTAACGAAGGATGTCCATGCATCATAAAGCCCCTGGTGTGGCAGAAAAAACCATCATCAGTCATCCCCTTGGTGAGGAAAATCTGAAGTGATACCTGCACATTTACATCAGAGTTCATGTCTATGCTGCTTTTGTTAATTGACCCCCTCTGTGACAACAGGCAAAGGGGCTACCAGGTGGGATTCTGTGTTTGAATAATCAATGGGGAAGTGGTATGTCCCATTGTATCTGATGGATTGAGTTTGTGATGCAGATGGTGATTTTCACAGTTTTATATCATTAGAAGAAACTATCATTTTAATGCATGCTTCAGAAATATTGTTGAGACTGCAGTTTTACTGAGCTTCTTAACATTGATCGGTGTTTGCATTTTTTAAAATAGTTCAATAGTGACATTCGAGCCATTGTGCTAAGGATTACTGGCAGCTGACTCCAACATGACTCCGGAATAATCCCTTTGAATACTACACCTATTAATAATTAGTTCATCTTCTGAGCCAGCTATCTAAAATATGGGTCACAATGGAGTCTATCCCAACTGGCTATAGGCAAGAGGTGGGGTAAACCCTGGACAAGTTGTCAGTTTATCACAAAGTCAAACAGCAAGACAAACACCCACTCACGCTCAGACTAATACCTACAGGTAATTTTGGAGTGACCAGTTCATCTGCAATGGGAATTTCACCTGTGTGGATTTGAAGAGAATAGAGAGGCCTGTTCTCAGGCAACTCTGCTCAGTTAAGTTGTTTTGGTACATTCCAATGTGCAAGGTCGCCTGATAAAGATGTTTTTCTCGGGGAATGTGAATGCCTCCTACACTGCCTTCCCAGGTGTAGCGAGGGCTTCCCCACACTGCCTGAGAAACCCCGTCTTTCTCAGACAGTGTGGTGCGTTGTTTATTCCGGCGTATAAAAGTAGAAGGTTTCCGGCACCATGTTAGAGTCAGCTGCGGGTTGCGTGTGGACGCGTACGGACGCCCAGCGTGGTTGATGCTACTCTGCCTGGGTTGTAGGCTCTCCCTCCCATTGTGTCAAGGTAAGAGATTGAGCACATTTGGAATGCTTTAGCTCAACCAAAGAATTTGTGGGTATTGTCCTATGCTCTGTGGAGGGAATGAACGACACATTTGTTCTAGCATCATGGGGGGTCCTGGGACTCAAAGTACATTACTATGCTCTGTGGGGAATGAAACTACAAGCTTACTCCAGCGGTTCTTTGTGGAGGATGTAGCTACCAGTTTATTCTAGCATCATAGTTGTCTATAATTTACTGTTTGCTGCTCATTATTTGTTGTTTGTTTGCTCTATGCTCTGCGGGAAATAAACCATTCATTTATTATAGCATCATAGCGGTTTTCTGTCTGATTTATTGTGTGAGTTTTTCTGTGTACCTACCTCTGGCGGACCTGCAAAATTTTTCACAAAACATCATCTAACTTGAATGTTTTTGATGGAGGGAGGAAGCTGGAGAACATGCAGAGTCCACACAGAAAGGTCCCAGATGGAATAGAATCAAGGACCTTCTTGTTGTCAGGCAGCAACGTGATCCACTGTGCCACCATGCTGTAAACACCAACTACATTCTGTAACTGGACCACTGTGTTCTCTAACAGTCACTCTTTAAGGCACGTGCTCAAACTGGATTCACACTGTAAGCAAGTTGCCAAACCATTAACAACAGATCCCCATGTGTTCATATGATAGGTGTAGAGCCAGCAATGAAAAGGAATGCAATTGGGGTTCTTCTAATATGCATTTATTAATAAATCAGTTCTGATTTTTACAGATATTAGTAAGCTTCAGTAATAAAAAAAACTAACAAAATTGGTATTTAATGACTTTATGCTCATGGTTTTAAATTTTCAGCCAACTTCATGAGTGGTAGTTGTCGTGCGCTGATAGATGCTAACCATGCAGGTTTATTTTTTACAGTTATAATTGACTGTGAAGTCAGGAAACAATTGTATTATGGGCAGGGCTCCAACCTCATCCTGTAATCAATGTCAATTAGGTTTAAATGCATTGACCTGCCACTCAAATTTAAATAGGGACAAACAAAACAATAGCAAAATAATTGACCTTCTGAATCCCCAACTTAATTAGACAGTGCGGGAATGAAAATTTATTCTATGTGAGTAATAAAGTCATGGACTATGAAATACAATGGTAAAATAAATAGCGTTTAGAAGTTGAGAAATGATCACTTATATAATATTGCTGTGCAATAAAGATGTTGATGTACAGTATGTATCATGCTAGCAGAGAAATTTATGTAACTATGAGCAGTTTTCAACCCTTTATTTCTGGGGCTAACAATTTGTATTATATTTATTAGGTGAGGGCATGGTGAAAATTATGTTAGCAATGTTACCTACTGAGTGGATTAAGTACAAAAACAAAACAGAAAATTATGTTAACACTAACTATTAATCTTTGGAATGTGGTAACATTGGCCTTTTGATGACAGAAGGTATGCCTAGTAGTAAAGGAGGAGAGAGGGAAAGAACAAGAAGATCATGATTTTTTTTGGGGGGGGGTCAAGAAAAACTATTGAATGTTTACATGGATAGTGGAACACCTATAATGATACATCCCACCAGTATCACCCCTCACCTAACCATCGGCTGGGGACCTGCTGCCTCTCTTCCTCTGTGCCACCATACTGTTCCACCCCTCATCCGCCAATCCGCTGTGGACCATCCTCTGTGGACCTGCACCTCCAAGCCCACCAGTATCACCTTCTCCTCCAAGCCCACCAGTATCACCTTCTCCTCCAAGCCCACCAGTATCACCTTCTCCTCCAAGCCCACCAGTACCACCTCTCATTTATCCATTGGCTGGGGTCCTGCTTCCTTTCGTCCTCCATGCCGCCATACAATCATCAATGCAGCTGTAATGGTGCCTTGAATTTACCAATAGGAAGCATGTAATAAAGACAACAACCCCAATCGTCTAACTATAAGCATGTTGACACTGATTCTATCTGGCCTGTCTGCCACTCTCTCTCTGTCTCTCTCTCTCTTTCCCTGTCCTTATCTTCCTTTTATTTCTTTTCCACCCAACCGGTCAAGGCGGATGGCCGCCCAAAAGAGGTGGATGGCCGCCCAAAAGAGTCTGGGTCCTGCCCGGAGTTTCTTCCTCATCGAGGGAGTTTTTCCCCACCACTGTTGCACATGCTTGCTCTGGAGGGTTGGGTTTCTCTGTCTATTAAAAGCGGTTTGAAATGTCTGTTGCCATGATTAAGCGCTATATAAATAAAACCTGATTGATTGGTTGATACATGTAGTAGTTTTTAAATATCTATTCTCAACCCCTTCTGATGTTTATACCCAATGACTATTTGAATAAATTCATTCAATGTGAATGTGATTGATTGTGTTTGTCAGTGCAAAAAGGCAAAGAGGGGAACATTGAAAGAGCAGCATTCACACAACAAAGCAGCAAATGGAGCTGCTAATTCTGTTCTAGGGAAGAAAGCCACAGGTCCAAAACAGTTAAAGCTCTCACAATATCCAGAAGATCAATTCACTTAAAAGAGACTTCCAACTGAAATGGTTCCAGAGTTTTTAAATGGCTGAAGAAATATATTCTTCTGTTTGGGTCT
The DNA here is from genome assembly GCF_040054535.1 of Antennarius striatus. Classification (NCBI taxonomy): domain Eukaryota; kingdom Metazoa; phylum Chordata; class Actinopteri; order Lophiiformes; family Antennariidae; genus Antennarius; species Antennarius striatus. The sequence continues at coordinate 10,537,617 of NC_090784.1, forward strand.
GTAAATTGGGCATAACTTTCAGGGAACATCACATGGATCTATCTCAAGTGCAACTTTTGTTCAAACTGCTGAAATGGACAGTTTTCCCCTTCTCGCAGTGAGTGGTAACTGACAGACAAGGTAGGTGATCAGTGAGCAGAAGGAAGCCTTTAATAACTGTTACAGGTAGTATCGTGTCCCTGTTGCTTAGTCAGCACAGTGCATTTCTGATTGGGGCAATTCAACACAGGGACGAGGACATCCGAGGTCATGTGGATGGATTGCTTGTCTGTCATAACCCCTGGTCATTGTAGAGCTCCGACTGTAGATTTTCAAATGGTACCAATGATTTAGAGTGATAGACAAGAACAATAGATCAAATTACACAGCTGGCTTTACGTTGAGTGTTTTTTGTGCAGTTTGCACATTTTTATAGTCAAGACTGAGGCAAAAAAACCCAATGCACAACAACACCAATAACGATAAACGAAAATAAGACCCAACTCCTTGCTCATCTGCAAATGATTAAAGATGTTTCCAGGCATGATTCCGAGAGTAACAGTTATAATTCCCATGTAAACTTTTCTTTTTTCATGCCACTCAGAATCAAGGCAAGTTAGCAATTTGTAACATTGGTACATTAAATAAGACCCATGATAAAGATTGTGATTTTTTTTCTGTGAAATGATGGTACAATTCATATCTATTTATTAATACCTTTATTAATACCAGATATAAATATTTGTTCACATTGCATATGTAGCTTATAAATGTTTTTCTCTTTCTTTTTCTTTCCAATAAAAAAATAACAAACATGACCCTTCTCTGGCAGGCAAAGGAAAATGATTTTAGGTCAAAAATCTTAAATACGAGTACAGTCACCCTTGAACCTTACAGCTTGTGCATAGCCCAGCCAGGTACACCACAAGCATATCTTTTGATACATGTTTAAAACATATCAGAAAGGTACACAGTAGATGATTACTTCACATGCAGGTGCACACTTTTATGTGCAAACCAGCGTGGAATAGCAAGACAGTATTTTTTCAAGCATCTGTTTCCACTTATTAAATTTTTTTGTCAGTGCCATTGTTGAATTTCTTGTATACCTCTTAGTTCAGAGTATATGTTAGTGCATGCAAGCATGTGTAACAGAATGTGTTGTATGTCTAGGTGAAAAGCAGAGGGAATCTGATGAAATTGCAAAGGACTAACGAGTCTTGCATGGCAATGAGAAAAGGGACACTAATTCTTTCATTTGATGTTCTGTAATTATGGTGTCCACGGCCCACTCTGGCTCACTAGCTAGATTTATGTTCTACATTGATGAGTGCGTGTGTGTGTGTGTGTGTGTGTGTGTGTGTGTGTGTGTGTGTGTGTGTGTGTGTGTGTGTGTGTGTGTGTGTGTGTGTGTGTGTGTGTGTGAGAGAGAGAGAGAGAGAGACAGAGAAAGAGAGAGAGAGAGGGAGTGAGAGAAAGACAGAGAGCGCAAGAGGGAGAAGAGATGAAGCATGATAGAGAACAGAAAATGGAGATAACAAGGAGAGGACGGGGAGAGGGAAAGAAATTGTTGTGAAGCTGAATCCCCTGTCTTAAATCACAGACCTTGCCCCAGTGGAGATAAGTCTATGATATACTATGATATAAGGTGTTAACCGAATACATTTACATGTTTTCAAAGACAAATTCACCTTGTTTTAGCTCCAGCCATTGAGAAGTGAATGTTAGAGGCCTTGCACATTTAGCATATTTCCATGGTTTTTATTCTCCGTCTCTGGAACAAAGCTTTTTGTTGTTTGCTTTGTTTTTCCTTCGGTGATTATGTGTTTGCCTGTGGACCATATCAGATTGACAGGCTTATATTCAGTGACTTATAAAACTAAAATAGTTGTATCAAGCCATTCATCATTTTTCCTTTATCCGTATCCCCAAGATGGAAACATGGCCTATTAGATGGTTCAGTAATAAATTTCTATTTCTAATTTTTTTTACTAGTTTTGAAGGCCAGCAGCAAACCATACAGAAACCACATGGGACTTTCAAGTCATTCTGTCACTTTTATAATTGTATTTAGGTGTATTTAAAACAGTCGATATAATAGCTGAATCATGCACTCATATTCACCTTTATAAAACAATCCTTTTTGGTGTGCTATAAAAACATATGGAAATAAACTACTAAATGTAATTGGGAAAGTCGCATGATAAGAAATAACAGCAAACCAATTATTTAAAAAAAAACATGACAGGTTTCTGGTTTGATGTTTAAGGTAAATTGATATTGGTCCCAAAAGCTGTTTTGGTAATGCAGTTGAAAGGAGAGTGTAGGCCATTCTAAAGCAGTGACCTGTGAAGGTGTCTCTTCACATACGGTTTACCCACAAAGTCTGGGTAACAGCTCAGTGCACTACAGCCAGTGTAACACACACAGATAACCCCAGGTGTGTGACCTCAAAGTTTTACTTCATGTTCTCCCATTATGCATCATTCATTTATTTCCATTCATTTTCTACACCCCCTTCATCCGCTGACACAGGTCGCAAAGTGCTAGAGCCTTTCCCAGCCTACTGGAGGCACGAGGCCAGTTAATTAATATAAATTTTCGGTTAAAAGTATTACAAGTCAAAACTTTTATTGACAACATTATGTTAACACAACACTTTTTTTTTCTTTTTTATAATAAATTGTTAAAGAACTTCCGAGTAAAAATGTATGATTAGGATTTCATTTTTTGTAAATTTTAGCAAAAATAATATTAATATATGCAATATTCCGCAGTATTGCATGACATCCATTAAGCTCACTTGAGTTGATGTTACAATTCTATGTAAAATAATATGAAAAAGAAAACTCTTAAAAGATGTCCTTTGGTGTCTTTAATTGCTGGGGGAAATTAAAGCCTGTTTGTTGATATTGTAACCCACTTCTCTCATGACCTGTGACTTTTAACCCTTTTAAAGATGATTTATTGCAAATACGCAATCTTTTTAATTATCCCAGCAGCAAGGTGTCCAACAGATTTGTAAAGCCATTACTAAAAATCAATACTCGGCTTTTAGGTGATGAATTAATTAATGAAGTGTGACGTTTACTGTGAGTGAGGACCCATTGATAAAGACAGAAAGAGACGCAGAGTAAGAAATGGAGAGACAAAGCAGATGTGGTTGAGGTCACTGCTAGTGATATCTTATCAGTTGGTTCGGAGCATTTTAGCACTTAGCTAATTGCACTTTATTTGTGTTTTGATTTAAATAATTTGAGGGCAGGGCTGTGAAATAAACATTTCACTGCTGGAGACAAGTAATTTCCCCCTCATGCTTTTGGCAGCCAATTTCCCAAACTGGGTAAATGGATCATTATGTTGATACCAATTCATCTACAAAATTGTGTTGTTGTAATCCAAATGACGTTTGTCCAGCCTCTGTTTTTCTCAATTTTGATGTGTTCTGTTTGTTCAGTTTCTCCAAACCTGACACCTCAGTTGATAGTCCTTTTGACAGTCAAGAAATGAATGCCACCTTCCTGGCTACTCTTAGGCTAACTTGTGACCTTACATTAGCATCTACATCATATTCTTCACCTCTAACAAAAAAATGATTTTGCATTTCTGCCAATTTTGAGTGAAACGCCTGCCACCCTACAAATGGGTGGATTGCCATTGTAGGGTGATAAAGTGAAAATGATTAATTGGTTAATATTGTAACTACACTAAATATTGACATGATTGGTTTAAATTTGACAAGTGTCCTGTTACTATTGTGAGACTGTGATGTCACAAAGAGGAAAACAGAATGAAATTCAAAGTGTTAAGCCTGAGGAAACCCGCAGCAGATGCTAAATTAGGTGTGTCATTTCCATGTATGCAAAGCATGTTGCAAACCATCCCATTCTATACTGAGCCTAAATTAAGCTGCCCTGAGGCTGGATGACTACTTTTCTGAGAGTGCACTACCTTGCACCTAATAGTCCCCATTATTCATGGCCTTACAGCAGAGGTCACTGCCATGGGGTTTACTTTTTTTTTTTACCTCTCTAAATTGGAAGTCAAGAGAAAATGAATCGAGGCACCCACACATGGAATAAGCTATAGGTTTGACTTTGGCTTGTCCTCAAAGTGCAAAGACAAAAAGTAGTTTCATATATGTCATGTGGATTGGTAGATTATTGCGAAGGTCAGTATAGGTGCAGATACAACAAGACATGTTTGATTCAGATATTGGTACATACTAATATCTGAATATTGTATTTATCCTTGTTTTCTTGTCCTGTTTGTACCACTAGGTGTTTCCTTTTGGTTTGAGGATGATTGATATGTTATCCATTCATTTTGAAAAGATGCAACTAGGGGATCTCTTGTGCACCATGGTGATTTCCTATGAGAAGAAATCAAGACAGTTTTTGGTTAAATGCCACTCTTAAATGCCACATTACTCTGCTACTGGTTTCCAATCGGATTTAGCAATTGTAAAACTTAAAATACTTCAAGTCCATATTTGCAAGATTATTTTTTCTCCAAACGGACTGTTGTTGAGTCTAATTTACAGGTATAATATAAAATTGTAAAACACTAACATTTTCAGTTGTCAAAATAGCTCACTCCACTATTAGTAGTTGCCAAATGTTATCTCTGTAAAATTAAATACATTAAAGTACAGCAACAATTTCAAAGCCAGATTTAATGGAGTATCCATTGGAAAAAAATCTTAAGCCAAATTTTATTCTTCAACAGAAAACTATTCCTGGGAATATAGACTATATCCACAAATACATTTGTTTATATAACATTTTAAATGTTCAATTTTATCATTTGATTAGCAGATAAGAAGTGCTTTTACCCTAGTCTTCCACTCGGTTATAAAATCTGATATCCAAAGGTCCTTGGGAGAAAGCTTTATGAAGGAATTATTCACTTCAAGCAATATACTGGCCAATGATTCAGCGCTGGTCTTCAATTTTCCACAACTGACAACAGCAAGTTATTTCTGATAACACAGGGATCTGATAAATTGGTGATTTTAACAACTACCACTTGAATTAAGATGATTGGTTGATGCCTGGAACTGTTTGTCACCTTGCACGTTCAAGGTCTGTCTGTTGAAAACAGAGACATTTTGCCATAAAATTGAAAAAACCTTTTTAGTTGATGTTCACTTTGTTGAGCTTGACCTTTTCCAGGAAAGAGTATTATGTTATCATGGTAAAGGATGGAGCTTTTTAGCTGGATCTCAGGTTGAAAATGTATAAGGACAATTTCACTTTTATGATTTCTGTTCAATGACATAAACACAAAGACATGAAAACAAACATGATTTCTACAGTCTTTTGTTTGTAACTTTAAACAATCAAACTGAAACATTTAAGCAAAAATGATAAACACAAAGAACACAAAAATTCTGAAGTCTACCATGGCTCTGTTACATAGAAGACAAACCAAAACTATCTAGTATCAGTTAGAATTTCATCCTCATTTTCTACTGTCAATATCATGAACATTTGTCTATTTCATTACTTTCCTAATTACGGACGAATTGTGGACTCTGATAGGATTTTATGTCTATCAGGCACTTTATTGTCTGTCTGACAAGACGGATTCCCCCCTGGTGCGAGCAATATATCAGCTTTGTAACTGGGTGCATTGTCTTAAAATGAGGTAATGTAGCACCAGTTACTCTCAAATATCTACACATCAATTTATGAGGCATTAAGATATTGCAACAATGTATTTCCTGTTTATAGGCCTGCAGTCCAATCAATAGTTTATTCTTCTCTTTTAAAGCTGTTGTCGTAGCACAAATGTACATAATCCAGATAATTTCACCTCATGAAGATATTTCACATGCTGAAGACATTTTAAAGAATCACGTTACGTGGGCCAAAGTGCTGAAAGATATTTTCAAATTTAACCACAGCTTGTATGTTCCTTTGTTTAGCAGCAGCTAAGTCTGACAGTATTCTGCAGCTGAAGAGATGTAAAGAAAATGTAATCCTTCCAAAATCAACGTCAAGGACTGAAAGGCCTGCATCTGAAGTGGGATGATTTTCAGTGGAAACCACCTTGGGTGTTTGTTTGGGGATGGTTATGGCAAGTTATAAACAAGATGTTTACTTTGACATTGCAGCAGACTTTTTTTTTTTTTTTTTTGGTCTGTGCAAAAGTTCCTGTGGAGGAGTTGTTGGACATATAATTCCCCAGCATCATACAAATGAAAAACTCACCATTAAAATAACCAACCCAAACTAAAAAATCAATTTGACTATATTTCGAACAGTGTGCTTGAAGATTTTGTTCATATCATTTCATCCGAAAGTCAAAGACTGTGCATTCGTGCATCAACGATTGTGACTCCACCTCATCACGGATTTTTAGTAGGCAGTGATGTTATACCGTACGCGCCTTCTATTGGGTGACAGCATCCGGAAGTGTGCTCTGTTCCGTCAGTCTCGGATTTTCGTGAGACACAAAAGTGCTTTAAACAGTTGATAAGAGTGTGGGAAAAGGTAATACAGATAGAAGGTGTTTTCATATCAGTATGGGAAGGGTTCATAAACGTTTAAATTACCATAAAACGTCCATGAGGAATCCGATCGCAGATTCCTAAATCACATGTGGTTCCTGGAACGCATTGACCGCAAAGATCGAAGGCGCACTGTAATCACCACACCATCGTTGTGTGAATGGGAAAAATCCAACATTGAGAACACAGAGAACACATCCTCAAACACGGCATTTCTCCTTACATTTACAGATGCACAACACAAAGTACAACACAACATACACTTATAATACATTTTTTATCTTCCCTTTTTTATATTCTTAATATTTCCAGCCTACTTACATTAATTTGTGGAATTTATATGAACAAAGTTTTACATTTGAATGTATGAATTTTTTGTCCAACATGCCTTTTCAAAACATCACACCAAGGGATAAGAAGGTTAGAAATGAAGAGCCAGAAGAGGGAGAAGATGGATGGATGGATGGATAGACACACTGACTCAGTTAGATCACTCCCCAGGTTATCCCCTAGCTTAATATCAGCTCTGATTCTAATATATATTTATGAAGCTCTCCTCTGCACACTGACATCCTAGTTACCGCAGCAGCAGGTGTTCGGTTGATGTAGTATACAGCCTTGGTCTCAGATAAACATGCACACAATGGAACACTGGGATGAAACCTGGTATATTACTTCAGGCCCACACACACACACACACACACACACACACACACACACACACACACACACACACACACACACACACACACACACACACACACACACAGACACACACACACACACACACACACACACACACACACACACACACACACACACACACACACACACACACTTCTCCAGAAACATTTCCTGGAGGTTGACAAGCTTCACTTTTTGTGGTCCCAAGGTCAAAAATAACTCATTAAAATCTACAGGTGTTGGTGGAATTCCAATACTGTGTTTGTGTGTGTGTGTGTGTGTGTGTGTGTGTGTGTGTGTGTGTGTGTGTGTGTGTGTGTGTGTGTGTGTGTGTGTGTGTGTGTGAACTTGAACGGAAATGAGTGTTCCTAGTATGGCTAAAGGGCTCTCAAACCTTCTCACAAGAAAAATAGAATCTTAACAAGCATGAGAGTAAAACTGAAGTGTGTGTGTGTGTGTGTGTGTGTGTGTGTGTGTGTGTGTGTGTGTGTGTGTGTGTGTGTGTGTGTGTGTGTGTGTGTGTGTGCGCGTGCATGTGTGTGTACAATATTTTAGATGTCTATTGCATCAAATCCTAAGAACAGGTCCCTTGATTTTCTCACTCGTTGTATTGGCAGTGGGAAGCGAAACAGGGTCTTCAATCAAAAATATATCCATAAATATCTAAGATAACAGCTTGTTTGAAGATATCCTCACAGTGATACAATTTTGAATGCAAAATGCATGCATTCAAAATTGTATTACTGTGATGACATCATCAAGTGGTGCATCATTATACAAGATCATATCATGGTAGCATGCAGGAGATGTTGCCAGGATTTCACGTTAAAATAAATTAATACAACATAATGCATTGAACCTAGAAACTTGCTGTTGTCATTGGAATCACATTTTTAGCATCACATACTTTTCATTCATTAATGAATGAAAAGTCCTCTACTCTACTCTGTCTTCACAGGTCACGGGTGTATGCTATCAAAAATAATATAATTTTCTAAACTATAGATATGCATTAACTTTTTATCCTTTTAAATACACAAAATCTATTTGAATGACATTGGCATCAGAGCCATCGGTCAGTAAAAGCAGCTAATTGCCCATATCGTCTGCACCCCGCCTCTTGCCTTTCTGTGCTCAGTTTGCCTGTTTGTGCTGTATTAAATTCATACAGTGCGTGCATATTTATATATCTTCTTATTCTTTTCAACTTTTACCTTCAGTGGTTGCCACAGCCAATTGATTGCCTCCATCTAACCCTGCATCCTCTTCTCTCACACCAACTACTTTCATGTTCTCTTTCACTACATCCATAAACCTCATCTTTGGTCTTCCTCTAGGCCTCCTGCCTGGCAGTTCAAAACTCAGCATCCTTCTATCAATATATTCACTATCTCTCCTCTGGACATGTCCAAACCATATCAGTCTGGCCTCTATGACTTTTTCTCCAAAACGTCTAACATGTGCTGTCCCTCTGATGTACTCATTCCTGATCCTATCCTTCCTGGTCACTCCTATAGAGAGCCGCAGTATCTTCATCTCTGCTACCTCCAGCTCTGTCTCCTGTCTTTTCCTCAGTGACATTGTATCTAGACCAAACAACATTGCTGGTGTCATCAGTTTTGTACACATTTCCTTTCATTTTAGCTGAAACTCTTCTCTCACACATCACACCTGACACTTTTCCTCCATCCATTCAAGCCTGCCTGTACACACTCTTCATCTCTTTTCCACACTCTCCATTGCTCTGGACTATTGACCCTAAGTACTTAAAATCCTCCACCTTCTTGATCTCTTCTCCCTGTAACCTCACTCTTCCACTTGGGTCCCTCTCATTCACACACATGTATTCTGTCTTACTGCGGCTGACCTTCATTCCTTTCCTTTCCAGGACAAACATCTACCTCTCTAGCTTCTCCTCCACCTGTTCCCTGCTCTCACTGCAGATCACAATGTCATCTGCAAACATCATAGTCCATGGACATTCCTGTCTAACCTCGTCTGTCAGCCTGTCCATCACCATAGCAAACAAGAAGGGGCTCAGAGCTGATCCCTGATGCAGTCCCACCTCCACCTTGAACTCCTCTGTCACACCTACAGCACACCTCACCACTGTCTTACAGTCTTCATACATGTCCTGCACCGCTCTAACATACTTCTCTGCCACTCCAGACTTCCTCATACAATACCACAGTTCCTCTCTGGGCACCCTGTCATAAGCTTTCTCCAGATCTACAAAAACACAATGCAGCTCCCTCTGGCCTTCTCTGTACTTCTCTATCAACATCCTTAAAGCAAGTACTGCATCTGTATTACTCTGTTTGGCATGAAACCATACTGCTGCTCACACATGCTCACTTCTGCACTTAGTCTAGCTTCCACTACTCTTTCCCATAGCTTCATTGTATGGCCCATCAGCTTATTCCTCTGTGTATGTACTGTATATACTAGTGGGTAAGATAGAAAGACGAGGGGAGAAGGCCAGTGTGAGTAAGACTATAGATCAAAGGTAGTGGTTTGATCTACCTGTGCACTAGCTTTGATCTATGGACCTACCCTGAAAGGTCAACACTATGCACTTGTCAGGTACTACTTTCATGGTACCCTGACCTACCCTTTGTGGGATATTGCAGTCTCTGACTGCCTTGGGTTTTGTTTGTATTTGTGTTTTTCTACATTTATGAAAAAACTGTTGTTGTGTGTGTATCAATTTAAACGTTCATGTGTGTGTTCTCTTCAATACTCTGTCCTTTATCCACTGTCTCCTCATGACTGCATTCACAGCCTCAGGGACAGGTAAGCTTGTACTTTTAATGGGCTTATCAGTCACACAAATTCACACTCATGCTGATCTTCCCATACACATACAGTATGGTTGGATTTTATCAAACACACACTAACTCTGAGTGACCTTATTTCAGCCAGGTGGCTTGTATGACACTTAGGTTCTGGGCAGCGCACCCCTACAGTATACACAGGATGTATACCAGACATTGAAAGACTCACCACAAAGTTTATATCAATATCTTGTATATTTGATACATTCATACGCAAATTGTATTTCAGTGGGACATGTTTACTAATTCTGTCTTTTTCTTATTTTGTCTTTTTGTTCTGCATTTCCAAATTTATTCAACATTTTATGTTGTGTTTAGAAATAAAAAAAACTGAAAAGTACGATGTGCAAAAATATTGCCCCCCGGTTCTCTCAGCTCAGCTAACCGACTCCAGAAGTTCCCTGATGGCTTCTGAATGATCCAGTGTTGACCCAAATGACAACAATGACAAACAGAGTGCCCCTGTGTGTCATTTGGTCTCACATTTGCACATTGTATACTTTTCAGTTTTTTATTTCTAAACACAATATAAAATGTTGAATAAATTTGGTTCCACTTCACGATTGTGTCTCACATGTTATTGATTCTTGAAAAATATTTTCAGTTTGTTAAATTTTCAGTTTGAAGCCTGAAATGTGGCAAAATGTCAAAAAGGCTTGGGGGGCTGAATACTTTTGCAAGCCACTGTATATGGGTAGATCACTGATTTATCAATCTCCACAAACACCTAAGCAATTGTATGTTACAAGAAAGAGTTAAACAAGAACACAGAAACTACCCCACCCAATCCGGACAATTATTTACAGAGATCTCAGGTGGACCAGCTGCAATACCCATGGGAAAGCCTGCTTTACGGCTCTGCGAATGACCAGAGATGAATCGATCAGTGGTGTGTTAACCTCCCTGACACCTACAGAAATCCACCAAAAGTCTCCAAAACTCTTCAACATTCATCAGCATCAGAAAAAGTTAAGGTCATCATAGGTGCAGCTCCACACAATTTAACAACCCTAGAGTAACCCTAGAGTCAGAAAACTGTATAAAGTAGCCACAAGAGGACACAAGCCAGTGTCTTATTGTGCTGGTCCCAAGCCCGGATAAATACAAAGGGTTGCGTCAGGAAGGGCATCTGGCATAAAACTTTTGCCAAATCAAACATGCAAATCAAACCTATGACTTCCATACTGGATCGGTCGAGGTCCGGGTTAACAACGACCGCCATCGGCGCTGTTGACCTACAGGGCGCCGGTGGAAATTGATCTACTGTTGGTCGAAGAAGGAGAGGAGGAAAGTGTGCTCTGACGAAGAGAGAGAAGAGGAGCCCCAAGAGTATAGGACTGAGAGTAGGGACATTGAATGTTGGAACTATGACAGGAAAAGGTAGAGAGTTGGTTGACATGATGCAGACGAGGAAGGTAGACATACTGTGTGTCCAGGAGACCAGGTGGAAAGGTAGCAAAGCTAGAAGTTTAGGAGCAGGATTCAAGTTGTTTTACCATGGTGTAGATGGGAAGAGAAATGGAGTAGGAGTTATCTTGAAGGAGGAGTTTGTTAGGAATGTCCTGGAGGTAAAAAGAGTGTTGGATAGAGTGATGAGTATGAAGCTAGAAATAGAAGGTGTGATGTTCTCCGTCTCTCCCGTTGAAGGGAGATACTCTGGAGCTTCTGTCACTTCTGTCTTTATCTTTCTGTGCTCCTATAATGTATTATTATTGTTAAATTGCACACTTTGTCCGCACAATAGTCGCTGTCTTCATGCCTCTGTTCCACCGGTGGAGAACGCGGATGGAAGACAGGATATCGAAAGGCCTGGAAAACCCGCCCCCAATTCAGCGATAGTGCACTATGGACATTAAACTCAAACTGGCCTATCTGCCACTCTCTCTCTCTCTCTCTCTCTCTCTCTCTCTCTCTCTCTCTCTCTCTCTCTCTCTCTCTCCCTCTCTCTCTCTCTCTCTCATTCTGTCTCTTTTACTTGACCTATCTCTTTCCCCAATGTATTTCTCTTTCCCAACCAACAGGTCAAGGCGGATGACCGCCTTCCAGAGCCTGGGTCCTGCCCTGAGTTTCTTCCTAAATGAGGGAGTTTTTCCCCGTGACCGTCGCTTATGCTTGCTCTGGAGGGCATTGTTGGCTTTCCATCTGTAAAGCGCTTTGAAATGTCTTCAGATGAGATTAAGCGCTATGTAAATAAAAGTTGATTGATTGATTGATAGATTGATTGATAGATTGATAGATAGAGTGATTGATTGATTGATTGATTGTTTGATTGATTGATTGATTGATTGATTGATTGATTGATTGATTGATTGATTGATTGATTGATTGATTGATGTTCAATGTTGTTAGTGGGTATGCTCCACAGGTAGGATGTGAGCTGGAGGACAAGGAGAAATTCTGGCTGGACTTTGATGAAATGATGCAGAGCATTACTAGAAGTGAGAGAGTAGTCGTTGGTGCAGACTTCAATGGACAAGTTGGCGCAGGAAACAGAGGTGATGAGGAGGTGATGGGCAGGTTTGGTATCCAGGAGAGGAACGCAGAAGGACAGATGGTAGTTGACTTTGCAAAAAGGACGGAAATGGCTATAGTGAATACTTTCTTCCAGAAGAGGCAGGATCATAGGGTGACCTATAAGAGTGGAGGTAGGAGCACACAGGTAGACTACATCTTGTGTAGTCGGTGTGTAGTTGTGGACCAGGATGTAGCAAAGATTAGTCAGGAGGAAGTGAGGAGGGCACTGAAGAGGATGAAGAGTGGAAAGGCAGTCGGTCCTGATGATATACCTGTAGAGGTTTGGAAGTGTTTAGGAGAGGTGGCAGTAGAGTTTCTGACTGGGTTGTTCAACAAGATCTTAGATAGTGAGAAAATGCCTGAGGAATGGAGGAGAAGTGTGCTGGTGCCCATTTTTAAGAACAAGGGAGATGTGCAGAGTTGTGGCAACTACAGAGGAATAATGCTGATGAGCCATACAATGAAGTTATGGGAAAGAGTAGTGGAAGCTAGACTAAGGGCAGAAGTGAACATTTGTGAGCAGCAGTATGGTTTCATGCCAAACAGAGTAATGCAAATGCAGTATTTGCTTTGAGGATGTTGATAGAGAAGTACAGAGAAGGCCAAACAGAACTGCATTGTGTTTTGTAGATCTGGAGAAAGCTTATGACAGGGTTCCCAGAGAGGAACTGTGGTATTGTATGAGGAAGTCTGGAGTGGCAGGGAAGTATGTTAGAGCGGTGCAGGACATGTTAGAGGGCTGTAAGACAGTGGTCAGAGTAATGAGTACATAAGAGGGACAGCACATGTTAGAGGTTTTGGAGATAAAGTCAGAGATGCCAGACTGAGATGGTTTGGACATGTCCAGAGGAGAGATAGTGAATATATTGGTAGAAGGATGCTGAGTTCTGAACTGCCAGGCAGGAGGCCAAGAGGAAGACCAAAGATGAGGTTTATGGATGTAATGAGGGAGGACATGAAGGTAGTTGGTGTGAGAGAAGAGGATGCAAAGGACCGGGTTAGATGGAGGCAACTGATTGAAGGGAAAAGCCGAAAGGAAAAGAAGAACAGTCAGAAAACTGTATGGCACCCGAACAAAAATTCTGTTCTATCACATCTAATAAGTCTCTAGTCTTATCGTGGCTTTCAAAGCTTTTTTGGCAGTTAAACGTTTCTAGCAAAGAACCACACTGTATGAATTTACCTGCTATGTCCCACCAGAACGGAAAATGTCAGACCTTTAACAATTATAAGTCAAATAGATCATCTGCCAGTACCAAAGCCCATAATTTACCATTTCAATAGTCCCTGGATCTGATATCTCACACATTTTATCACACTGAATAGACTGTATTTTTTAGTCCTCACTCATCTTTTTATTTTTGTTTTTTTAAGTTTGTTGAAAGTCACCCATTTAATAAGAGAAAAATTAAACATATGTCTTTATTCAAAGCAAACTGATATTAAGCAGACAAACAACATATATTTGGACAAATCCACAACCTAAGATGACCCACAAAGGCTGCTTTAGGAAGACTGACTAAACAAATGTATTTAAAATTATGTTTAGCAAACAAGTCTCTCCAGAAACCATAGCATCTCCTCGAGACAGACAGTGCTTTTTTAAGCAAAACTTTGCCTACCTTGTATGAGCACTCAATGTACCCCCTGTCTGTCCTGAAGAGAGACCGTGGACGGCAGACAAAGTCTTGAACCCCATTTTTCCGTGACGCCATTTGTGATGTGTGTCTGTGTACATAGTAGGTGGTTACTGGATTTACCGGCAACTGACTGTATGTCAAGATGACCTTATGTCGAATTGACCTTAATATGTCATCTTTGCAAAACACATTATATGAAAATGTTGATAAGACTAGCAAGCACTCTGCCTAAAATCAGATCACATAGTCCTTACAACTCTGTCAACTTCTCTATTACATTTGCATTTGCTGTGTGTGTATTTTATTATTTTATTTTAAAAATTCCACCACAATATTATATAAACCATATAAAAAACTCACCTTAATCTGCCACGTAGAAGGGTCTTTAGTGCTTCGTGTTAGTTAAATGTATTTTGGTTCACTTGCATAGCTGTTTACATATGCATGCAGCCTAGAGTATGTCTATATCTGCAATTTATATTTTTTCATCCTCCCAAAGCTTAACCTTTGAACCCCAGCTCTCTGTTCTTAAATATTAATGCTGACTTGGTGGCTTGTCCGAGAGTTGTCTGAATCTGACATTCAAAGTGACATACTCATGGTTCCACTGATGCAAAGGATTCATGGAAACAGTGTGGGGCTATACAGTATGTCAACTCAACAATAATGGTTTTATTATACAATGTTGCCCAGGTCCAGCAGACAAGACAAGATACATACTGTATATTCCACAAAGAGCAAGGGGAGATGGGAATTCTGGCTCTGTGATGTATTTTGTGGATCTGCATTTTTGACATGTTTTGGTCTCACCGTGTTTCTGTAATGAAAAGCCAGTGCAGAATTCCATCCTTATATGAGGACTAGAGACAGAAGATACTGACTTATCCAGGGTAACTGGGGAGGATTACTAAATATTTAAGTGCAACTAAACCTGATAAAATATATCAACAATTACAACAAGGAAAGACAACTTATATATATATATATATATATATATATATATATATATATATATATATATATATATATATATATATATATATACATATATACATATATATATATATATACACATATATATATATAAAAGTACAGATATATATATAAATATATATATATATATATATATATATATATATATATATATATATATATATATATATATATTTATTTATTTATTTTTTATTATTATTTTTTTTTTATATGTTGTGCTTTTGGGTTCTCCAACAGTCTTGTTCTAGTCCTGACAGTTTTTCTTTTATGAATCCCTGCAATGAGCTGCCATTGAGAAGAAGCAGAAAAGAAAGAATCGTTCTTTACTAATCCCCACAGGGAAATTATTATCCAGGGTATACCCTGCGTCTAGCTAGCTCCAGCTGACCTATGACCTGTGGGTATGCAGCTTTGGACAATTGCTATCACCTTGTCTACAAAAAAGTGGATGGATGGATAGATGGATGGAATCTACTCACATTACCATGCATCAGTGATTTGCAGTAGATGCTGTGTCCATGTTTATGCATTTGTGTGGCTCAGAGATGGAGTGTTACAGAAATATGCTAGATTGGTGTGTAACAGTAGAAATAGTGTTTATAGCTCTGTTGGTACCTTGAAATAATGGCCATGAATCATAGTCGTGTCTTTTGAAGATCATTAATTTTCTTTCTATGTATGTTCAGTAAATACCTCAGTAAATATCATAGAAAATGTAGGAATGAAACCAGTAAGTAAAGTATACATATGTACTTCTTTTTAAAATGTCTCTGCCTGCATTTGTGACTGAAATATACAGGTGATAATGTATACAGTTGAACTGAAACCACCTCAGCCACCAATTCAGACTCATGGGCTGGGGACCGGAGGGTGACCAGTTCAAGACCCTCCAGTGGGCAAAAAATGTGGAGTGTGAATTGGTCGTTGGAGAGGTACCAATGCACTTCTGGAGCACTGCCAAGGTGCCATTGAGCAGGGCACCATCCCCAAAACAAGTTTCTCACTGGATGCATCAGAAAGGAGCACCTACTATCATCCTCTCCTTTGCATACCTAAAATAAACCTCATCAGTGCAGTCACTTCAGTTGAGTTTTAATATAATTATTCCTTACAATTATTCTGTTCTCAGAGATGTTGATTATCAGTTTATGAAAAAAGGGTTGTTTATTGTCTGTTGATGTCTGCATTTTAAATAAAACCACTGTGAATGATTTATTATTAGACTACAGCTGTCCTGGTGTCATTAACGATTATTGAGCAATTGAAGACCGGTCTGTGAAAATATTGCCTTAAATGAAACCGGTCTGTGGTGCAACAAAGGTCTGGGACCGCTGGTCTACAGTATATCCATAACGCAGCTAAGTGGTCATATGGCTCTTTACACAGTCCAGTAAAAATATAGCTTTATTTAAAACCAATTTCAACTAAACATTTTAATGTGGTATCTTAAAATAACATTTTACTAGTGTAATGTTATCATTAAACATGCTATTTATGGCCTTCTAAATCAGTTTGAATACTATCTGAAGTTAAATACCCCTGAATAGAATATCAAACACATCGCTGGAACCTGTTCCAGGGACAGTTATGGTGCCCTTGCCTGTTATGTGTTATGTGGGGAGAAAAACAGATAAACGTATAGTTGCCAAGACATAGTCATAAAACATTATGTAAATTATTATGGTAAAAATACAATGAATGGCATTAATGCATTGCATTGCTGAAGGATTATCATTCATGTTTCATCTGCACACAGCACTACCATGATAAATTCAATGTCTTGTGTGACAACTGTGCAGGTACGTAGTTGAATCTTATGTCAGCATTTTGCAGTTGTCTACATGGTATCATTTTCAATCAAAATAATATTGAAAGTGGTGTAAGGTAGTTGTAGTACACTACAAACTTAAAAACAAACAAACAATGTTTTAGGCAGAGGCCACTCTATTTAATCCACACTGGGCACTTCAGCAATGGTCAACCACATCAAGACCTGTATGATCACAGATCTAGATTTACACTATATATTTTTCTCTATTCTTCTGACGCACTTTTGTAAAAAGTATAAATAATTCAAATAAGCAGGTGAACAAATAAAATTAGTCTGTCAGAGGTGTGTCTACAACAGGTAGCCAGAAGATCAGGCAAGGAATAGACAAACAGACAAAATTAAGTAAACAAGCAAGATGATTTGGAAGCACAAGAAACCTAAAGAGTAGGATGAGTAACTGAGCAGACCATAATTAGGGTGGAGCCCGATTGGAGATGGAAAGCAGGTGGCTGCAGCAACACAGGTGACACATATGAATGGATTGAGTAGGAGTGTATTCAAAATATGGTGGACAGGAGTGAAAACTGGAACTGGGACTATGACACAGTCTTCCATGCTGTTACTGCCATTGGATTTTGAAGGACATTCACATAAATCACTGTTATAGGCATATTTTAAAGTAATAGCCATAGCTGTAATTGTTTCTACAATGCAGCCTTTTGTTACTTCAGCTTTATTTAGCAACATGAAATTTAAAAAAAGAAACTTTGCTGCAGGCGTTTTCAATTTTATTTTTCTATTCAGTAAATTGCTGGATGGAAACATGGAGTCAGTTTTCTTCAATTACCTCAAGTCATATTATAGCTGTACTAATCTTTGTTCATTTCCAGAACTATCTATTAGGAGTTGTATGTATTGTGGTGCATTTCATTTTTAAGTTGCTGTAGGGCTTAGTCATGTGACGTCACATGGGTGTAGCCAGGGCAGGTTTCAACCCATAGATCACATATGTTTTCATGTTTAAAAATGCTGCTGCATAGAGTGTCCAAATGGAGTGGCAGACAGAGTGACTTTAAAATAAATTCCATTTTTTGTTAATACTAAAATCCTTTTTGCTTCCTGCTCATCCTTAAATTCCACTCTGCTCTCATGCTTTCAGATGCAGTAGGATGTAGCTGTTTTAGGAAAATAAAAGAAAATCCTGATTTCTGACATCTCAGTTTGTAAGTAAATTTTTTTATGCCTTTTTTTTTCCTTTTTATTTTAGCTGTTCTGAATTAGGGTTGATACAGCATATTTTTCCATCTGTATTTTATAGTTCTGACATGTTTTATACCAGACGTTCATCCTGACAGAACCCTCATCTACCGAAGCTTATGATTGGCACCAAGAACACACCAATTTCATGCCTCTAGTGGTTGGTGACATGTTCATCTTGTTGCATTTTTAGTAACATATTAATGCTAATTTTTATATCTGGGTAGTCTTCCCCCAAATAATGCCTATAATTTTATAAAGCACCACTTTAAAGTCATTTTTTTCCCATTAGTTTATTTAACTCTTCATCCCTTTGCCATATTTGCCCTGTTTATTCATGGAAATATGCATTTCAAAATACAGTGCGCCATCGGGCATTTGCGCATTAACACTTGCGACTCCACCTCGCTGCGGATTTTTGGTAGGCAGTCACTTGAAACCATACGCACATTCTATTGGCTGACGGCATCCGGGTGTGCGCTCCGTTCTGTCAGTCTCAGATTTACATGAGACACAAAAGTGCTTTAAACAGTCTTTAAGAGTGTGGGAAAAGGTAATACAGATAGAAGGTGGTTTAATATCAGTATGGGGAGGGTTCATAAACGTTTAAATTACTGTAAATAATAAGATAAATAGATTGCGATCTTGATCGCGGATTCTTTTATCACGTGTGGTTCTTGGAATTTATTAACCCCAAAGAATGAGGGTGCACTGTAGTGCAATGAAATGTCAGTTATAAGCCATTAACATAAATACTGCTGCACCCTGTAGAAAATGTAAAAAGAAGACAATGCTGTCAGTATTTTGTTCACATGTCTACTATAAAGCCACTTTATGCTTTATTACAACTGGACCACTCCCTCTGTGGCAGAGAATGGAGCAGAACATAACAGTTGTCTAGAGGTTTGAGCTTCCACCCTATTCCTCCACAAGCCCATACTCTACACAGCAGGCTGTGAAATCATTTTTGGTCACCCTTGGAAGAGACCCCGCGACATACACACACACACACACACACACACACATACACACACACACACACACACACACACACACACACACACACACACACACACACACACACACACACACACACACACACACACACAGACACACACCCTTCCATGAAGAAATTCATAAATATATGAGCATACACCATCTACATGAAAAGATAGGATATGGTGAAAAAACACTGTGCGATTAAGAGCAGAACTAGAAAAAGAAAGTAAGGAGGCCAGAAAAAATGAAGAGAAAAAGCAGAGGTGGTAAACAAAGAGACAGACATGCAGCAAACAGAGCAGAGGAGATGGGAGGGGAGAGGAAGGAGACAAATGAAGGCTGAACAGCAGAGTGAGTGCATGGACGGCCCCAGCATGAGCCTGGACTGAACCCCCAGCTGATTTAGCTCTGGAAGACAGACATAGGAATATCAAAATGCTTTGGTTCAGCACACATCTACACACAAGAACACATTAACACAATGAATGCACACTTATGCATGGACTTTGCACTTTCTGCATGTTATCATCTACCCATGTACACATGCACTCTCCCCTTCCTCTTTGGGAGCTCTAAACCTGCCAAGCTTTGTTGCTGCTCTCATGTTTGTTTGCACTTTTCTTGACTTCTCTTTCTCACATCTTACTCCCTCTTCTCAAACGAAGAGTGTAGCATTTTGAATTACACGGAGCTGTAAGGCAGTATGTTACAGCCCTCATTGACTTTGACATAATAGGTTTCTTGCCAAAGGCTGTACATTTGACATTGAAAGCTATTCACCATTACTTTTTAAAACTAGTAGGCCTGTGGAATTACTTAATGTTAATAGTATCTAATTACAGCATGAGTAGTCTGTGATGTTGAAACTGTGTTTTTACATTAGTAGTAGGTACAGAATAGACTTATTTTTATGTTTTAAATTGTGAGTGCTCACATTATAAAATTAAGTTCTTTAAGTGCTTTATTTGGTTGATGTTCGCCTGTAACAAATTTAACTCATTGTATACCAATGTAAAGAAGTGCACATTTTCAAAATGCAATTTTAAAAAAAAAACTATAAAGTCAGATCAGCACTGACAAATGAACAATGCTTAAAGACAATGGTAAGAATCATAATGCAAAAATAGCAAAGTTGTGATTGGTGATCTGATTATTGGTTCGTCCCTGACCCAGTAAAGTTAAAGATGGCGTGACCCTTATCCACTGTCCAGTCAAACAGGGCTTGAGAAAATCATATTGAAAATTCCCCAAAATTCAGTACTATTTAAGAAATGCTCAATAGTAAGAGCTAACTCTGTGAGCAAATACTGGTATATAGTCCATTCTATATTAGTCCAAATCTACAGAGCAACCTCTGTGCTATACTGTAGATGCAAACCTTTGACATTGAGTGAAAGGTGGGGTAAAACTTGGACAAGTCATTAATTGATCTAAGGGCCACATAAAAAGACAAACAATCAAGGACACATGTCTGTAGTTAATTTAGAGTCACCGATTTGACTATATTGCATGTTTTTGGTGGTTATAGATAGCAGGAATACCTAAAGCCGTGATTCTCAAAAAGCAGGGTACGTCCTCGAAAGTGTGTGTGTGTGTGTGTGTGTGTGTGTGTGTGTGTGTGTGTGTGTGTGTGTGTGTGTGTGTGTGTGTGTGTGTGTGTGTGTGTGTGTGTGTGTGAAAGTGTGTGTGTGTGTGTGTGTGTGTGTGTGTGTGTGTGTGTGTGTGTGTGTGTGTGTGTGTGTGTGTGTGTGTGTGTGTGTACAGGCCTGTGACACACAACGGGCCTGTAGGCACACAAATAATGGGAGGTAAAGCGGCAGGCAGCTCCCTCATGGTGCACCCAATAAGACACTTTTGCAGGGGGAAGGTGCTTTGCTCAAGGGCACTTTGGCAGTGCTCAGGAGGTGAACTGACACCTCCCACTGCCAGTTCACACTCCAAATGTTTTTGGTCGACATCGGTCTTGAGCCAGCCACCCTCCGTTCCCCAGCCCAAGACCTAGCAGACTGAACTACTGCTGCCCCCCCCCCCCCCCCTTGTATTTAGTGTCTCTGTTGTGATGAACTGGTGACTTGTAAAGGTAATGCCATTTCAGAATTATTGAAATGGATTTCATGTACAGTATTTAGTAGGAATGCCAAGACAAGACATCCGTCTGTGATTATAGATAGTACTTCTTTGTTCTTATAAACTACTCAGGACAAAGACACAATTCTAAATTGTAGTGACAGGCTCCCAGGGTCAATGAATTAGGTGGTATTACTAAAACAGATTGATATCATTGTACATCACAATAAGATGTAACATGATATTGTGTAGTACTTGTGTGAAAATGGAATACACATATTGTAAATCTTTCTAAAGTTGTTTCTTTGTAAATACACACTATTTTGTTAATGGAAAAACCCATTCCCCTAGCTGCTATTATTAAGCACATATTTGTGCAAAGTATCCTCTTTAGGGCATGTTTGTTTAAACAACATCTTAAACAAACAATTATACACAACCACACATATACAGTATATAGCATACTGTGAGCACCTTAGGGTTCGTAGTTGTTGTCATGCTGATCTCTCTGTGTGTCGTGTTCTATCTATAACCTTAATTAAGACTGGGGCTCTCTACATCTCAGTAGGTGCTCTACACACAACTGTGAGACACACACACACACACACACACACACACACACACACACACACACACACACACACACACATGAAGAGGTGAAGCAATTGTGTCCTTTCTAGCTTTGCTCTTTTGTGACTCCACAATCTTGGAAATGTGCACTAGGTGACTTTAGTGAGTCATTCATTGAGAAAAGGTTAAAAGTTCTGCGCAAATTCACCAGGAAGCAAATGACCATAATTGTTCTACCACAAGTGACAATTGTTCACATGGGTCAATCACACAACATGCACTCACAGTATTTGACTTTTGATTGGTTAATCTAGTTCATGATGTGACACAAAGATGGCAGATCAATAATTATAGCAAAAGAAAAGAATATGGACATGATTTTGGAGATGGCAGACTGAGGAAAAGGGGTGAACTATTTCTAGGTCAGTGAACTGAGTGCATCGCATAGAGTTTGTTAAGACATTATAGTGTATGTATGCAGAGCATGTGTTGATTGACATATGAGTAGCTGAGAACCGAGTCATACTGTGAAAGAGAATGAGATAGTGTCATTAAAAAATAATGAAGTAACAGTCATCTGAATGTATACAGTATTGGTTGACTTGAATACAGAGAAATGGAGAACAAAATGTCAGTAATTAACAAACTATGTGTAATAAAGTATGTGTGATGACTAACTCTTTGTTATTTTCCATTAAAGAGAGAGGGAGAAGGAAAGGGCAACAATAAGGTCAACAAAACCAAGAAATGAGTCAGGGTTTGTGCAGCACATACTGAACAACTATGAGACACACTATGAGACATGATGATGGTGATGATGAAAAACATAAATACATATATGCACTAATTGAAAGAAGTGTATCAAATATAAACAGCAACAACTCCATTAAACATTCACAATTATATTTTTCCACATTTACTCATAAAATGAATGTTTATACACAGCTCTAGCAAAATGATTGCAAAAATAAATGTTTTAATAACACTTTGATAGGTGAGTGGATTTGTTATGTGTGCTTTGTTTTTATTTATTTGCTGAGTCCAAAGAGAAGTGAGAGACAAAAAATGATTTTTCCCCCTCTAATATCAGATGAAAAAGTGCTGAAATACTTCTTATTCATTAGACCTGCTTGTGCAGCTCTTGTCTGCCCCCTGCAGGCTATCAAACAAATAACATCCACCCAAAGCTGCAAAGTCCGTCAGTTGTCTGTCCTCAATGCCAATGCATTTGGTAATTAGTAGGAGATAAGTTATTTCATTAAGAGAAGAGATTTTTAAAATCAATTCTATTCATATAGTCAATATACAAGATAGTCACGTTGACATAAAATTTAAAAGAGATTTATGCGAACAGGAACTCATGTTTCAAAAACAAATAATATGTAAGAACATTTGCAAAATATACGTGATTTAAAACAACCACTGACTGAACACAAGTTCCTCACTCAACACGGAACATAAGACACCTTTGACACACCATACGTACATCAAAGTGTCTAAATCAGTCATCGCTCTGAATTAGTTAAAATCAAATTTGATTCTTGCTTGACACATTCTTCTTAAAATGACTTCTACACTGCAATCAGATGAACCTTCTCCCTTTTTCCTTCTGCTTACAGAAGAGAAGAGAAGAGAAGAGAAGAGAAGAGAAGAGAAGAGAAGAGAAGAGAAGAAGTTTGGATGTGTCAGTAGTGGTAGTCACTACGGATGAGTGAGTACACCACTATCTGTATCTGTATCTGTCCAATCATCTGAATTATCTGTATCCGTATCTGTACTCGTAATGCGCGGAAGTGGGTATGGTTTGACCAGAAATAGGTGGGGCTTAAATCGGTAAATTATTTTAAGTCTGAAATTGATATGGATTGATCAGAAGTTGTTTATTCAAAACTATTTGCAGAGCAGCGTCAAAATTGAGATAGAAATCAATGTTTTTGATAACAAAAGTAGGAGAACTATTTATAGGACAAGTTTTTGTGACCTCAGAACATGAATATTCTTAAGTGCATGAATGAATATTTACAGAACAGCCTCAGAATTGAGATTCAATGCTTTTCACAATAGCAAAAGAACTATTTACAGAACAACTTTTTAATGACCTCAGAACATGAAGTGCATTAATAAATACAATGCATGCAATAGGAAATTATGAACTACAAAGTATGCGTGAACAAAAATTGTCATACTCAACACAGCTTTCTATTTTTTTCTTCTTTTCTTAATTTTTTTTTTTAGAGCGAGAAAAAGACAGAGAGAAAGCATGTGTGTGCGCATTATGTAACCATTAAAATATACAGTATACAAATTATTAATTTGAACTGAAGTGATTAAAATGTCAAACTAAGAGCATGAAGTTAAAAAAAAACCCCAAAAAACGACTGGAGTGGAGGCAGTGACCGATGCGACACGAGTAGTTTTTCAGCTCTGTCTGATGAAATGCACTGCATACGTGCAACAAAACAAATCAAGAAACAAGTTCACCAAGTAACCTTAAATAGACCAAAATAGAGGCAAGCTGAAGAAAAGCAGTGATGTATTTCTCTAGGGAGGGGCGGGCGCTGTGTGTGACTGGCCAATCATAGAGCATGAAGACAATCAGTTATGAGGCTGCGTACTGGTACAGAGCCGCACAGAAAGAAAAAAGTATTTACATAACTTCCGTTTTATTGATTTCGAAGTCTGAAAGATGTTTTATTTTGAAAAATTACCCGATTCTCTGTTACATCCGTCTATGTCAATGGTCCCCAACCACCAGGTCGCGACCCGGTCCCAGGTCGTGGGACATTCGGTACAGAAAGTTTGAGGGTTCTTTTATTGATTACCAGTCGAAAGATATTTTATTTTGACTCACTGTTGGTAGTATGAGTGGTCTTAAACTTATAAGAAGGTCAGAGTTTTGATTCCCTGCTCTTGTAGTCTCCGCGTTGAAGTGTCCTCGATGAAGATATTGAGCATCATCATGGAGCGTTTCTTTAACATATAGTTTTCTTTCTTTAGAAAAAATATACACATGTATTTTATTACAGTACTCTATTCTATAATCATGACAATCACAGTGGATTTTTGTAATGACAAGGGTAAAATGAGGGCAAACAACCCTGTTTGTTATTTAATGAATGACTGTTTACTGGCTATTCAGGAAATTCTTCTTTTCTTTTTCTTCTCAATGTTTCCCTCTTCTTTCTTCCTTTCTTTCTTTCTTTCTTTCTTTCTTTGTTCTTTCAGATCCTCCAATAACAATTTGATTTGACACTACCACTGACATTGTCCAAAAAGGAGACATCAAGGGCAATGACATGAAATGTAGTAAAATATCTAAATTGCTACTCTCCTGTCCTTGGCCTTTTGGTTTTTACTTTTAATTTCAAAAGAATAAGAATACATTACAATGCTAAAAGCAAGGAGAATAAGTTGAACATGCAAGTCAAAGAATGAGCGTAAGTGAAAAGCCACACAACTGCATCCATTGCCAAGTTAAATGTACTTCTGCTGATAAGTGGTGGTAAATTGATGGCAAAGTTACCATAGATTTATAGTCCTGGGCTGAAACCAAGGGGTGTAAAGATGTACTAGGGACATAATGTCTGCTAATGGAAAGGGAATGCAAATGAACCTCTGAGCCATTAATGAACATACTGTAGTATTTTTTTAATAAATTGGTGGTATCTTTTTTTTCTTTCTTCGCTCTTATTAAGGCCATTTGGCACAGGCCTCAAATGCATAGGTGAGGTGTGCTTAAGTTAATTGCTCTTCTCTCTAATGTTATTCTGCCATGTTTTGGCCCTAATGAGAGATACCTTATTGCAAACTTCTTTGAATGATATTAGCATTTAATAGGGGACAATAATGCACATTGGGGACATAGTATCAGATGTAACAGAGCAATTAAGACTATGTTTTATGAGTGTCTTTCTGTCTTGAAGTGTGGCCTACACTGTAGAGATTTGCTAATTTGGAGCAGGGCTCAAATGTCCTGGGTGGGATTCTTGAGAGTCGGTTGGGAATTGCAGAGAGTATTCTTGTGCTGCTTCTTGCTTTGTTTTAAATAGGTTTTTATCACAATACTGTACTGCAATACAAGAATGTCAGAACAAATGTGGATATGATAATTACATTTTATGTAGTTTATGCCCATTTAAAGATGAATCTGTTACAGCAAAATGGTGTTTAAGTGAGAGTTGCTTTCTTCTGTGTTTGAAAGATTGTAATCAAACCATAACATTTTGGCTGGAATAACATTGTCATCATAACTGCCAAAGATGACATTTGGAGGAAATTACATTTTGAATGCAAGTGCTGTCAGAAGTTTTCATTCTTCAGTAAATAT
Organism: Antennarius striatus; assembly: GCF_040054535.1. Taxonomy (NCBI): domain Eukaryota; kingdom Metazoa; phylum Chordata; class Actinopteri; order Lophiiformes; family Antennariidae; genus Antennarius; species Antennarius striatus. Next base: position 10,563,766 of record NC_090784.1, read on the forward strand.
ACACCATTTATATACTGTATGTACCATGTCATTTGTTATTTGATAGTGACTATAACTACTGTCCACGGAACATGATGATTGCGAAAGATAATGATTTCTCACTATAAGAGCTTATATAACCATGTTAGAAAAATATATTTCTTTTTAAAATAACAGACACAAACAATCACTACATACAGAGAGTTGCCAACTAGCCTGAGGAGTTATCTACATTTTTAACAAGGCTGTCTGTGCTTACTGTGGCTTGTGTGTCACTGTTGAAACCCTTACTATTGACTCGATAGATATCAAAAGATATTGTAATTATATTTTTATAAGAAGACTAAGTCCAAGTGTGTGTGTGTGTGTGTGTGTGTGTGTGTGTGTGTGTGTGTGTGTGTGTGTGTGTGTGTGTGTGTGTGTGTGTGTGTGTGTGTGTGTGTGTGTGTGTAACACAATCTTAACTCAATACACTTTTCTTAAGCTGCTTATAGGCTGTGATGATATGAACGACTGTGTACATATATATGGTAAGTGTATGTGTGTCCTTGCATGTATCCTGCTTGCCCACTCACATGTTCTGCTGAGGTATCATTTGGGTGTTCTTAACACCCAAATGATAACACTTAACACATATTCTTAACAGAATATGTAACTGCCTCACATAATGCAGATGGCAGAATAAACCCAGTTGGACTGTAGGAGGCTGAACACATTCCTAATCCTCTGGCCAGCAGACAATCAATCCCTCCACTGGCCCTTGGATGACTCCACAGAGTGCCCTCACTCCCTATTTGCTGATGGTTGCTCATGCACATATCCAGTGTATGTGAAGGCTTTTCTTTATTTGACTTTTTTAAGACAAAAGGGTATGTGTGTTTGCTTGTATTCATTGAATGTCTCTGTGTGGTACTGCATTTGCATTTCTGTCATTAAATTTGTGTGTTTTGTGTGTGTGTGTGCGTGCGTGCGTGCGTACGTACGTGCGTGTGTGTCTGTTTCCTGTAAAAAAGGGGAAAGATAATGCCCAAATACCATTTCTTGGCCCATAGTTAGTGTCAACAACATGACAGAGTGCAAAGACAACAAGGCAGCCAGAGACTGCAACATCCCACGACATCATCACATTTTCGTGCCTCTGGCTTCCTGAAAATGCTGTTATTTGTTTTGTGATTATATCTTATCAGGTTTCTGAGATGTGCATCTAAATACAGTACGTATAAAAGTGAACATTGGACTTTGGCCTAGTTTTTCAAGGTCAAGGTTGTGATATAATTTTAATTCCCTTGTCTCTCTCAATATAACAGCTTTTGTTACTTCTATCTATCTTATCCGCTTCCTGAGATGTGTGCAAAAAATGTACAAAAGTTGAAATTTGACCTTGAAATAGTTTTCTCAAGGTCAAGGTCATCATCTCATTTTCATCCCCTTGGCCGCCCGAGTAATATGCTTTTTGTTTCATCGTTCTACCTGCAACGGTTGTGATGATATTTGGTGGACGGAAGGATGGACGGATGGACCAACACACAAACACTGACAATTACAATACATCACCGCTTAGCTGGATGTAACGAGAAATTAACCCCTTGTATTGTCATATATTACATCTGTGTATAATGCTGATGGTAACTGATAAGTCAATGACCACTAAAAAGCCAGGCCCCTCTGCAAAAAGGATGTTAATTTCCTGGAATATCCTGGTTACGGGAAGGTCAAATTTTGTACAGAGGAGTTCCACAATATGGTTTGCGTAATGCAAATCTCAAGGCCTTTTGAATGACCAGCAATCTGTTTAATAGGTTTGCAGCATGATCATATTTTTGTGTCAAGGTGTTTAGAGTAGTAATCTCCAGATAGCATTACCCAAGTGGCCCTTCTTTTGTTACTCTTATAATCCTTCTACCTTTGAAAACCTTCACACAAGCTGCTGATAGAGGTTGTTGGCAAGAACATCTAGTGGGACTGTCTGAACTGATAAATGAATAAAGGGTAACAGCTCTGTTGCTACAATTCACATCCCAAGCAGAGTTTGAATTGTGGTGAGGAGGGCATACTTTATAGTATAAGAAGCATCTGAACAACAGGAAAAAGTAAATCAAAGGTGGCATTTTATTACACTGATGCAATTTTTAATTTCAATCGTAGTTTTTGTAGCCCCCCCCCCCGCCCCCGTTGTTCAGAGTATCCAATGCTTTTTATTCATGCCGTCTATTCTGGGAATGATATACATGTGTCAGATGTAAATAATGAATCAATTAACTGTAAGTAATGTTTACTAATTAACATTTGCAATAAAATATGAGATAAGGATTGCAGAAAATAAAGTTACTGTTCAGGTTTTTTCCTCATATGTCCTTCAGAGGCTGACTGCACTCTTTTGACCTTAAGGTTAAAAGGTTAATGGTTCATGCACGAAAAAACAGAATTTGTGTGTTTATATTAGATATTGGACTTTTCCTCCGGAATGTTATTGTGTTACTTGTTCGAATATATATAACCCATGACAAAAAGTGTAAGAGGAATGCATAGACTTACATTTTTAAGGCTTCCAGTCTTCAGCTTCTCAATTTATTTCTTCCACCCTGGGCCAGGTAAATTTCTTGGCTGTGAAATTAGTTATGTGCATCATCGTACATTGTAAATCCCACATAATCATCCAGAGGTTTGGATACATGCTGGTCATATCTCCAAGCATAACACATTTGCATGAACCCTCACGTGAGTTTAATATGAAAGTAAACTATATGTGAAAAAGCCTGGAATGTGTACTGTGTAGTTTTGTACAAACTGAGACGAACAAATCTTTGTAGTCTGGTCTTTTTTATGTGGTTTAAGTGGTTTACATCAAATTTGTTTAGACAATTAACAATAATCTGCAGATCATCGGTTGCAGGTTAAATGCAAACATAAATAAATAAATAAATAAACTGTGAGCAACAAAGCACCGACTTGACAAGCCCACAGAAATTGAGAGATGTAATTATTTCTGTGCAATCTTCACTGGTCTTTAAACCAATATTGAATGGCTCAACCTCATTAAATGTAGGGATGTGGGCAAGTTTTCATGACTTTATAACAATGAGAAAATAATTGCCATTTCAGTTATGATCAGTCTGGAGGCTTACATTGCGGAGACAGTTTCCAGTCTGATTTACACATTTAGAAAAGTGCATAAACTGAAGGAAAAAACACAGATATGGCATTGTTCTCTGCAGTTCGGATTTGCCACTGACACCTAGACTTGGGTGGGTAACCTCTGGTATACCCTGGTGACACAAATTTCTTTGGCGTTACTTCTGCCTCCAGACGGTAGAAACACTCCTCTGGGAACGACAGCATTGGTTTTGTCATACAGTAAATGTACACACACACACACACACACACACACACACACACACACACACACACACACACACACACACACACACACACACACACACACACACACACACAATCTGTTTGATGTGGTTTATTGACAAGGCTATGGAAAGGCAATTCCGACAGACAGGACACACAGATATTTAATGTCACAGGTTTACTGAAAATGAAGTCACTTGAGTATATTATGATATGAAAAGAGACCGAAATGATAAATACACCTAAGCCATACCGATACTGTTAATTGTGTATACTACATTGGAAACCTACCCAAAATTTACATCTATCAAAACATTTTCATCTCTTTCAGGCATAAATTGGATAATAGTTATTTAAGCAGTAATCGAAGATATCTGTATATAGACGATGCTAAAATGAATGTCACAAACTTGAAATATGAACTACTGTTCACATTCTGCATGCAGTTCAAATGACAATAAATCACTGTCATGATTGAAATTTTTTTTAAAAAGAAGATTTTTACAGCTAAGAGGTCATTAGGACCTACATAAATAGTAAATCCAATTGTTCAGTGACGCAAGCATTCTTTTCAACAGAAATTAGCAGCTTCTTCAGTCTATTCCATCAGGGCAAACTCAAACAGATGCTAGATTATTTGTAGTGTTTCATTATTCAATGATTCTTTTTCCTTTAAACTAAATTATGTCAAGCACTAATTGATTGTAATGGAAATGAGTTGACCACTACTGTCATGAGCTGCCATTGCTGCATGGCCCCAATCTCAGTCTTTATGCTGATGGCTAATTGTTGGTCTGATTGCTTGGCCTTCCAGCACTGTGGTATCCATGCTAATGAGCTAATTATTGAACAACAATGTAGTCTCAAATAATTCAATTTCTGCAGACACTAATGAACATAGAGTCCAATAACAATCATTTGATATTTCAATTCTGCTTAGGCCTGTTAGGTTCTGAGCTCACTGTTCAATTTGCTGTAGATGTAATTTTATGGTAAATGTTGAGGTTGAAGAACTATGGCCCGCAGTCAAACATACATTAGTTAGGGGATTGTGGGTTTGATGAAGATCTTGGGTTTGGTCCATGCATTCTATTTTATGTATATGTTAATTATATAATGTAATTTGTGTCCCACTGTGATCCGTGATTCTGAAAAAGGTCTGGTGAAGTGCTTTGTTATAAAAGCTAATGTATATTTGATTTGCACATATATATAATCATTGTTTTTCCATCCTAACATGGAAGCAACTCTGAATCCAATTGACTTTGCCTTGGCAGGGTTTTCTAAGGCAAACTATATGCAAGAAAAACAAAAAGAGAAGACTATAAATGGGAAGGGAAGGGAATCTCTGAGACAGTCAGTACGAAGACTATTCATGGAAGAAAAAAAAATGTTCATATGTATATGGGGAGGCTGATTGCTTTGTGTTTGGAAACACAAACAGTGTTTGTGTTGCTCCAAAAAATGGTTTGTGTGTCTTTTATGTAACATATCTGTGGCTTTGTTATTTTTACAGGTTATATCTTTGTATCCATTATTTACAGGAGAAAAAATTACATTGAACAATTTTTTTTTCATTGTACATGGAAACAATACATTCAAAATCTTGAATTGACTGATGATATTATATTTTTTTGTTTTCCAAAAAAACATAATTAAGTTCATTATTTAAAAGTGTTCACACATTCTCCACAGACAGCCTTAATGAATTACACAGGTTTATTGTAATTAACATGCATCAGCCAGGACTACATAAAGTAAACGTTAGTCTTTCAAACATGCAAGCACACATTCTCTATTGACTGTTTTGTAATTTAATCAAGATATTGATTAAGGTATTAAAAAGCAAAGTATTTGCTACATTGATGAGTTTCTGAAGATGTTGAATTCCGTGAGAAATATTAACTGCAGTGGCATCAGATAATCTGTTCTTCCTGTAATGTTTTAATATGAGGTTTTATCAGACTAAATACCTGCTTATGGTTACCGTCAACTTTTTCTCTAATATTTTATGCCAGATATCATTGTGATGGTCATATGTCTTATGTAAAAACAGGAGGCGTGAAATATAACTGAAATTGACTGCAGATTGCAGACTTTTTCTTCTGTAAGTACCTTATCTAGTGGTTAATTTTAACTCAACATTAAATGTAAATATGAATAAGGCTTACTGTATATTGCATCTTTTTTGATTACTTGTCTATTTTTTTTTTTTAGGTTTTTTCTGTTTTCTTAAAGTTTATGGATATGGGTGGACAGGCATTTAGATGCTCACTCAGGACACATACCTGTAGTGAGCAGGAATAGACATACATTTTAATTATGTTTGTTCCTAGATTTTTAATTTAAATTTGAACAAAACTATTTTCTTATTTGTAAATGGCAGCTATTAAGCTCCTCACCTGCGTAGCATTTCAGGCAACTAAGAAACAGTACTAGTGCTAACCTCTGGACCACTGATTGTCCAAGTTGCCCACCTATTATTTCAGCCCAACTAACATAGAAAACTGGCCTTTGATATGGAAGAAACCGACACAACTAAGTACCATCCCCAATTGGTCATTGCAGTGCATGTAGTCATAATTCATGATAGTCACATTTAAAGTATGTGGGCACAACAACGAAGAAAAAATACTTGAAAAAAGTCTCCATCCACTGATCATCATATATTTTATGACCTCACAGACACACCACTGAAAACATATCGGCATTAATTTTTCCTAGTTTTTATTTGCTAGAGAAAATATCATAACCGCTCCATTTGTTACCATTTTTATTGTTGTTGAAACGCTTGGCTCATTATGTGGCTGTATCAGTTCCAATGTTAAGAATATATTGAAATATGTGAGCTTTAATGAAAACATAATTTGAGATGTGTGTATTTTTATATGCAAAGTATAAATGAGCCTTTAGAGGGTTGTGTTCTGTGGGTGATAGATGCAGATAAACAGGAAATAATTCATTGATGTGTCAAATTTAATTTATATATGATAGATATTTTTCAAGTTGATCTTCAAATAGAAGCTACTCACTGAAAATTCACATGTCCAACCTTTAATTTGATGGAAAGGGTGAGATCAGAGTTTAATAAGGATAAAGATTCATACCCAATCAAAAAAATCAAAACATCTCTGAATCTACAAAGTAAGATATTGCAAAATGGCAAAAAGTAGATTGGCAATGTGGAGGCACAATATAAAAGCTCCTATAAAAATTAAATAAATTTTGTTCCAATTTCCTTGCACACAGAGGATATGGTGTCACAGAAGTCCATTTCATTGGCCTTTTGACACGACTAAATCAAATGCTGAGGGATTCATTTTACTGTTATTTGATGGGTGGACAGAATTCACTAGGCTTTGCAGGGGCTGCTGGCTGGGGCCATCAAAAGCTATATCCCTTATTTAATGTCTGCAAGTCGATACTAGACACAACGAAGAAAAAGGAAAAAAGGGAGAAAGTTTGAAACTAATGAGAGAAAAATAACTTTGGCAAAGGAAGGCCAAACCATAGAACGAGATGAAAAGCATAGTATACTTATCATAAAAAACAGGGGGGTGAGAGAGAATCTTTTGCTTTAGATGGTGCTCCATCTCCCTGCTGGAAGTCAAATGAACATTCTGATTTTTCAACCACAAAATGGACGATTCTGAAGCTTTACTCTGACACAGAGAGAATTAAGCTGGTTTGACTGGGTTTATAGGGTGAGTTATCACACCCCACAGCCGGACACTACACACACAGACTGAACCCAGCAGAGGACAGAAGATGAGGACTTGAAAGCAGGTACAGGATTCCTGTGGCATTATGCTGAGTTGAAAAGACTAGCTGTCTGCATTAAGGTTTTATTGGTCTCCATCAAACAAAGCACAGCCAGAGGCAGAGTATCAGACCTAGGAGGTGGTAACAGGATGGGAGTAGTTCTTACTGTAAGATAGTGTGGAAGTTGCCAGTTGGAGTCTATGTCAATGGAATCAAGTCTCTGTCATCATCATCACTTTGTTATATGCCTGCACTATAATCCCTATTGTAATATTTTTGTGTAACATATAATATGATATAATATACTTTCTATATGTAAAACACAGTTTTCCATCTCACTCCCAAGACCATTAACTGTGTTTACTGTTTTTATTTAAAACTGCAAACATTTGGGAGTATTGTAATTTTTTGTTTTGTTTTGCTGTAATCTCAATATGTCAGGAAATAACTGAGGCTGACAAATACATTTCTCATCCATCTCATTAAAAACCCTTTGGATTTTACAGCTGTATTTCAGGCCAACAATACCTCTCTGCAGGCAACCCCTGTCATTCATTTCTAATTATTTTTGATTTAATATTTTGTTTTTACAAATAACTGAACCCAGTCAACTATAGGTATGCCACAGCTGCACTCACATGCACACAAATAAGTACAACAAACAAGCACACAAGCAGTTTATGCCCATACAAATGTTTCAGTGATGGACAAAGGAGGTCAATGTGCTGGTGAAGGCTTCAAAGAGCTCTGTAAATCATTAGTGTCTTTTTCTGATCCTCCTTCAGTGTTATTTTGCCTCAGGCCGCAGATTTCAGCTCTGTATGTCTAACGTTATGGCCTGTGAGATATATGCCATAAACATAATCCATTTAAGTATAAACCTCTACTTTGCTTTTATCTCCACAGTTCTATAAATTGATCCAAGATTACATTTTCTAAACCTGCTATGCCCACAACTCTTCGCTCAGCGCTTGATAAATCTAGCCATATCATTCTCAGTGGCCCAACACATTGTTGTTTGGAAATGAAGAAATAGTAGAATCAATTAGCTCTGATGGACTTGTCATTGCTATGGTATATCATAGTTCAAATTCTGTTACTGCTGTAAGGGCAAAAAGGAAAGTTTTATTATCAGTGGAGTGTTCCGTAATGTAGTATTATGGGGGACCCAATACTCTTTTGAAGGTGTGTTTCATTGCGTGTGGTGTCTTTAGCCATCAGCTTTACACGCATCAAAAATAGCTTGGTGAGATGCATGTTGATGAAAATAGAATGCTCTTCAAATTCCTTTTTGGACCAATTTACTTCTTCACTTTTCCCTCCATCTGATACTCTCATGATTGCATTTATAAGTGTTGAAAGAGCACCTTCAGCAAAAAAGAAGCACATTTGTGTAACAGACTGAGTTGATGTGTGACTCCACTGTACATGCTCTCATTGTGCATGTTGATTTACGATAATAGAATGATAAAATTGGCCATGGAAATGTACAAGACCTGCAAATCATATTGTCACTGAATTTTGTTGAAAGCTGTAAGTTTAAGGTGATAACAAAAGTGGGAATCAAAAAAAATGGTTAATGTCACAGTCCTGACCGGTCCTCCCAGAAGCCATTTCTCAGTGTTTTTCCACGGTGTCATCAGCCATGCCCACCTCAGCAGCTAGGCACAAATTCAGCGGCTGACAATGTGGTACAAAGCCAACATCTTGCTGCTCAACACAGCCAAGACCAAGGAGCTTATAGTGGACTTCAGAAAAAACAAACAGGACATTGAGCCACTGCGCATCAACTTTGTCGGCGTGGAGAGGGTCCCTGAATTCCTTTTTTGGGGGGTCTCAAAAGCTTGTTGTGGCCTTTTACAGCTGCTCTGCCGAGAGCATCCTCGCCTAAGGCCTCTGTGCATGGTATGGGAGCTGCACAATGGCACAGAGACTAGCGCTCCAGAGGGTCATCAAGGTTGCCCAGGTGATTACTGGCTGTCATATACTGTCCCTGGAAAAATTGTTATATATATATATATATATATATATATATATATATATATATATATATATATATATATATATATATATATATATATATATATATATACGGAAGCGTAGAGCTGCCACACCAAGAAAATAAAAACCGGGACGTATCACGTTATTTCGTGATACGTATCTCGGAATTTCGTGATAGTATCTCGGAATTTCGTGATACGTATCTCGGAATTTCGTGATAGTATCACGTAATTTTGTGATACGTATCTCGTTATTTTGTGATACGTTTCACGAAATAACATGATAGGACTTTTTAAAGTGGTTTTATTTACTGTCTGCTGGCCATCAGTAAATCATGGCTCCTTTACATGATGCCATTGAATTATATTTCATGCTTGGCTTGAGACATGGTGAGATTTTACAGTTATTGGGCTCCGTGGATGACATTTATATAAGCATGCGTACCCTAAGACGACACCTGAAAAAGATGGGGCTATACCGGAGGAAAAACGAGTCGGACCCTCTTGAGGGTCGTTCCTCATTGATGAGCTGGAGGGACACAGCCGGCTGCATGGATACAAGCTCCATCATGTCAACATGACATTCATTCATTCATTCATTCATTCATTCATCTTCTAAACCGCTTAATCCGCAAACGCAGGTCGCGGGGTCAACATAACATTTTATCACGAAATAACGTGATACGTATCACGAAATTCCGAGATACTATCACGGAATTCCGAGATACTATCACGGAATTCCGAGATACTATCACGGAATTCCGAGATACGTATCACGAAATTCCGAGATACGTATCACGAAATTCCGAGATACGTATCACGAAATTCCGAGATACTATCACGAAATTCCGAGATACTATCACGAAATTCCGAGATACTATCACGAAATTCCGAGATACGTATCACGAAATAACGTGATACGTCCCGGTTTTTATTTTCTTGGTGTGGCAGCTCTACGCTGCCGTATACATATATATATATTTTTTATTTTTTTTAATTTTATTTTATTTTATTTATTTTTATTTTTTTACTTTTTTTTTTTTTCTCACCACATACCACAATCTGTCTTTTTCAGGCTCAGACATAGAATGAGCAATATTCTTCCATTTTACAATCTGGAATATAAATTAAAGATTGCCACCATAGAGATCTGTTCAATCTCCATTACCCTTGGTTCAAAAAGGCCAGAGAATACCTCAATATGCAGGGGTGGCCTATACTTAAAGATAGCCATCCATGTGAATCCTGTCTGTAGTTGACAAGCCCCAGAGAGCAAGAGATATTTAAGAAAATAGATGGTGTCAGAGAGAGAGCGAGAGAGAGAGAGAGAGAGAGAGAGAGGGAGAGAGAGAGAGAGACAGAGAGAACCACACACAACAGATATACTTGGATGAAGGGCTTCCAGCTAAATTTGACATGATGAAATTCTCCTTTGCACAAGAAGACCTCCACTTCCTTCAGGTCTACAGGCTTTGATGGCTATCATTTTAAAGGTCTAAACATCTTACTCTCAAAATGTTAGTCAGGAATGGGAATGGGATTTTTCTAGGATTTGATGTTGGGGATGAGATATCAGAGAAGTTAATAAATCCAAGAAACTGCTTGAATTTATGGGGTGAAGAAAGTAGTAGAATTCTATCATATTTGTGATTACTCCATATTAAAGTACATCTCCAGTTTCTGACTAAATTTATCTTTTCAGTGCTGTAAACATGACCTGGATGTTTGGTTCTAAAAGACAGACAAAATCCACAAGTTGTGTTTTAACATTTAAATTTACAGAAATAAATTGTTTCCTAAGTATTGACCACGTATGTCTTATTGAGATTGAGTTAAAAGAAATATTTAAACGAGAAATGTACATCGTCGTTTACTTGATTTCATAGATAAAGAGGGAAGATAACTGAAGGCCAGATCATCAATTCAAATTGAATCTGACAAGCATGCAAGAGACAGTTCAATACAAAAGGAAATATCATGCCATCAAGTCAGCTATATAAATGTGCATCAACAGAATTTTGATCTTTCTTTTTATGTTGTTTTCATCCAAGAAGTTGTTTATAACACTATGAAGATTATTGAAACAGGACTAAATACAACTGTCAACTATTATTCAGCACCTGAATTTGTTATTGCAGAGAAAGTATATGTAAAAGCAAGCATCAATAAATTAGGTGTCAACATTAGTGCGTAAAACAGGTACATGCATACAGGTGTGTTTATTAAATAAGATGTGTGTTTCACACAGAAAGAGGAAAAGGACTGATTATGTCAAAGTAAACAAACTGAACATGACACAATGCAATGCAATCAGGCTCAAACACACACACACACACACACACACACACACACATGCACGCACGCACGCACACAGAAAGAGAGAGAGAGAGAGAGAGAGAGAGAGAGAGAGAGAGAGAGAGAGAGAAAGAGACAAGCATGTAAACTTCCATCCCATCTTGTCTCATTGCTTTGCACACTGAAAACACCCTGAAACAAAATGTATTCATTCATTTATTCATTCACTCAATCATTTTGGCCTCTTCACTTTATGAGAGGAGGTGAATAGGCCCATTGTATTGCAACCTGTGTGTCTCTACCCCTCAAGCACTCTGACCAATTTTTGCTCTCATGCTGTCCCCTTAAGAGGAGTGAGCTGAAATGAAAAGCCTTGTCCTTCCTTCTCCCACCCACTGTCCTTTCCCCTCACCATCCTCCTCCTATCCTCCTCTACTTTCCAAAAACAACCCATAATGGGGGACTGGAGGCTGTCTATCCATTTTTCTGCCAAAATAAGGGAGAGAAATAGGGAGAGAAGTGAGAGACAAGGGGCGAGAGAGGGAAACCAACATTGAGCTCATCATCCTTGATTAGGCCTGTCACCACCAGGTAGGAGGCAGCAATTAGCCTTGGCCAGGCCTTTTCCACTGAGACACACACACACACACACGCATACATGCCCACACGTGCTAGCTCACACACACATGCATAATTACACAGACCCAACAGACACTCAAGCAGACACACACCCATACACTTGGGAGATCAACTGAATGAGTGCAGCATCTGTTAGAGAGTGATTTGGCAATTGAAGTGAAAGAACGGATGAATGAATGTGTGGCAAGGAGGAGAGAAACGATGGCACACTGGCATGGAGAAATGGAGAGCAGAATGAGAAGTCATAGTGAAGGACAGGAGAGGAAAAAGAGGAAGGGAGGAAAGGGAGAAATGGTGATGAGTGGAGGAAAATATGTGAAGTTGTTAGTTTGTAAGTATGGGAGGATGTGTGAAAATGCTACAAAGGGTAGGAGAATGGAGCAAGTTAAAGAAGGAAGGAGTAAGTCTAGCAGAAAGGAAGGATCAAAGAATAAAAATGATGTTGAAAATTAAGTTTAGCTGCATGAGGATGTCAAATTTAGACGTAACAAATGAGATTGACAGAAAGCAAGGGTAAAAGGAAGGATGAGAAGGTGGAGAAGGACTAGGAGTGGAGCAAACGTGTTAGTTGAGAAAGAAAGGAAGGATGGAGGGAGAGGAGGAAAGGACAGATGGAGTGAAGGAAGAGAGGGGAAGGCAGGCATGTAGAGACAGAATAGGATTGGGGTGCTGAGATGGACGGGGAGAGGAGATTGGCTGTTTGGTTTTGATAACATGAGCCAAATCGATTGTGGCTGACTAATCCAGTTAGTTATGGCAGAGGCATGCAGAAGAGGCGCTGATGGAAGTGTTACAATGTATGTGTGTGTGTGTGTGTGTGTGTGTGTGTGTATGTGTGTGCGTGCGTGCACACGTGTGTGTGTGTGTGTGTGTGTGTGTGCGTGCGTGTGTGTGTGTGTGTGTGTGTATGTGTGTGTGTCTGTGTGTGTGTGAAGCATGACTAAATAACATAAAGCAAAGATACAGCCATGCTATGATATTTTGAAAAAACACAGTGCTACTCAGCATTCATTCATAAAAGCAAAAGATAATCACACATCTGACTAAATTTAATTCATTTTTATGAGAAAATTAAGCATGATTACGACAACAGTAAAAAAAAAAAAAAGTACAAAACTAAATTTGACTTGATTCTTTTTTCTCAATAACAATTTGATTATTTTAAGTATAACACTTAGAACAGAAGAATAGATGAGGACAGATTTAGTATCTCAGCAAACTCAAACACACTTTTTTAGCTGAAAATGGAGGCCGTGCTCATAGTTTGTCAAGAAACCATTTTCAAAATCTATGTCCAAGAAATATGGCACAGTGTATAAATGTCCTCTGTCGTATTCCATTTAAAGACATTGTCAACAATTATTGCCATGGTACAGTCATAACAGGAGTAGTGCTATAGGGTACTTATCCTGCCCAGGCCCCTTAGCCTGTTCGTACAATGAGCCACTTATGTAGAAAAGGAACGCTGGCATGTTAAATCACTTCATCTATAATTGCCTGCATTTACTTCTCCTTAGAGGCCCAAACATAAGAAATCCTCCCAGGCCCAATAAATGCTGCTGCTGACCGTATTTCTGATTAGGGGCTCGAGGGTGGAGAAGAGGGTTTGACGCTCATTTTTCACAAACAATTTTTCCATTTTTCTTCACAGGCAGACAGTTGGCATTAGATTAGGGCAGGCCTAACAGAGGCAGGGCCGCTAGCAAATTGTGTGGCTTGAAGGGCAAATGCCCTTCTGAATTTATCAACTTATGGCTCCAGTGAGCTGCGAGGGATGGTGATGACCTTAAGATACCCTCCTAAGGATGCCTTTTACCGTCACTCCATGCTTCATGCAGAGCCTCTTTACAGAGCCATAGGCCTCCAGTCTGAATGAGCACAGGTGTGTTTTTGAAATTTCATTTTTAATAAATCTGTAAACAAATTGATTAAAAATAGCTGTGGTCGTTTTTTTTGTTGTTGTTTTTTAAAAACATTTTTGTGGTTGTTTGTTTTTATCTTGACTCTGAACTAACCACAAACAAAACATTCTTTTACTCATGTACACATAATTTAATGTGTACAACCATGGGGGATTGCTGTTAGACATATACTTCCTTCGTAGTTTATTAAATGAAAGCATAAATATAAATACTAATAAATTCTTCAAGTATTTAAACATTGGGAATATAGTGCCACAAGTACACTATGGTAACAAGTAACAACACATAGGCTTACTGAAAAATGCTATGGAAATAGAATACATAGAACTCTGCACATAGCATACACAGAGCCAGTGTAGGGGCAAGTGTGTGCAGTTGCCTGTAATGTAGCACCGTATTTTGCCCAAAATTCATCACTCACAGTCAGCGGCAACTATACACAAAGGACTCTTGTTGCACTGCTGTAGTAACTAAAGTGGATGGACAGATGCAGTTGAACACACACACACACACACACACACACACACACACACACACACACACACACACACACACACACACACACACAGTTCATTACTGTTGAAATGAAAAAAATGCTGCTTTGACTGTAAAGACTTATTGTATGTCTGAATTAAAATGCTCTTCAATGAATACATTGTACATTAACATTCACTACATTTGAAATGCAGCTATGAAAGGTGGCAGACATTCACTCTGAGGATTATTAAAGTAAACAGGGAAAATGTTTCCTGTAATTCTGCTCTGCATTAGTACAGTTTAAGGTAAATGCACCTGGACACTCTACAGTGAAAACACCTCTGCCTCGCATTCACACTGTAAGACAAACCCTTTAAGTGTGATAACGGCTCCTATTAAATGTCATCCTAATATCATCAGCAAGGTCACTGTTACCTGTTGGCCTGAAAGTAGTAAAATCCGTATTTAAAGTCAAATATTTGTGCATTTTTAAATTGTGTCATTCATTTCTCTCAACATCTTGTATACACATTAGTAACAGGAGTTGCTTTCATAATCACAACATTCCAGGCCATACATTAGCAGTGAAAGAACACCATGCCTACTTGTGCTAATAGAAATATGTGCATAATACATGGATTACAATGGCCATATTACATGAGCATGATTTAATACTCTTTCAAAGTCATTTATCTTTAGTGTAATTATCATGCAGTCTAGATAATCAAAATGCCCGTTAGTAGTTTAGAGTGAAAGGTCACCCTTACTAATGCATACTTAATGAAAAATGGGGTGTTTCAATATTATGCTAATGTCATGAGTAGAATCTTTTAGCTAGCAGCAGCAAGTTCTGACCGTGACCTGCTTAATCATATGATCTTTACTGTCACATTTACCTGTAGAATTAGACCCAAGAATGAAAATTGATGGTCATAGATTTACAGTGTTGCATCTAAAAAACTAGAACAAACTTAACAGACTGATGAAAACAATCAGATCAGTCTGTAGTAAGGGAGGTGTTGTTACTGGCCAAACTGTCAGCTATTGGGAACAACATATCCCAAACTCTGCAGTTGCTTCAGTGACAGACATCTTAATCTTATCATAACAATGTGGTGGTTATCAGGGTCACATTGAATACTGTAGTAAATATAAAGTTAAGAATGCAATCAAGCAACATCGTTTTTGGAAGGGAGCAAAGAAACATAATTAATGCCAAAATGGTTTTCCTCAATGAGATAAAACTCACCCTGAGAAAATTAGTTTTATGATGCATTCACTCTGTTTGGTCCCAGGTCATAATTCTGGATAAAGCCTGGTATGTAATATGAACGTGAAAGGTCTTAATCAAAACAGGACAGGACCGCAACCATCACTGCAGTCACATCCCAATAATTTTCACTTGTTTTCAAAGTAGCATCCATATTCCTGATGAATTTAGCTAAAATATAACCTTAATGATGTCTTTGTGCTGTCCTAGGGCGGCACACGTGTGAAGCATGTGCTCTAACACTGAGCTACATCCTTGGCTGGTTAGGTTATAAGTTAAACCATAAATATTTGCTGGTGTAAATCAGTCAGGAGAGAAATGAATTACAAAAAGATAACTGTTCATTATAGCAAATTATACTGTATATAGTTTATCAATTCATACACATATTTTCAGCTAGATTTGTTAGAGAAATTAAATACATAAGAGAATCAAAGTATCAATTGTAATGTTATATAATTACAGTTTTACAAAATCAATATCTGTATATTATCCCTTTATCTGATTCAAGCATTACTTTTAATTCTGAGATTGACAATAATGGCAAATATGTCATATTTGTTTCTTCTTGCATTCTACTTTAGCTTATTTCATAATAAGAGCATTAAACCATTAAACCAAAGTCATGTTGCATTTATCACAGTGATATGTTTTACAAGGACAATATTTAAAACAGTGCAGACATTTAAAGAACATATACCTCCAAAAAGTGCATCACACAGTTTAGCTGATTCAATGATTAATCAAACTTATGAGCTTCTTTTAATCTTTGTGAGACTCTGGTCTTGTTCTGAGCTGTCCTTGAAGGTGACTCCAACTGCAACTCTCTTTTTTGATTAATAATCAATTGCCATGTGGCATGTAAGGGTTGGATCATACATTGCATCATATCAAGTTCAAGATGCTACCTCACACTGGTATAGAACAATGATAATAAGATTATAGGTCTGTCCTGTAGTTCTTATTTACCATTCCTACCATTAGGAGTTAAATCAGGGAGAAAGATGGAAATGCATGCTTAGCTCAGAAGGGATAATGCTACTCCACCTTAAAATTTGTTAAAAGACCTACAGTATAAGACCTTGAAGAGGTGTGGGTCACTTAGGATGCCTTCCATTAACATTTATCTGAAGACAACCACATTGAAACATAAAGTTTAAAATTGATAACAGGTAATGCAATGAAACTATTGTATCTATGAATATAGCTCAAATTGACTAAAAAACCCCCACTTCATTGTACAACCTAGTCATCACATATTCATTACATGATCACTCAAAGTCAATCACACACTGAGAATGTCCTCCTATCCCAGGGAATAGTGTAGGACTCTGCAACCTTAATTCCTCTGCAGTCATCTGA
Source organism: Antennarius striatus (assembly GCF_040054535.1). Lineage (NCBI taxonomy): Eukaryota > Metazoa > Chordata > Actinopteri > Lophiiformes > Antennariidae > Antennarius > Antennarius striatus. The sequence goes on from NC_090784.1 coordinate 10,580,829, forward strand.
TTATAAACCTATTATCAAGTTGCAGGAAGAAAAGTAGAGAAAGGAACCAAATGACAGAGATGTGAACAGAGAGATGTGGTTATTGTATAATTATTGTTTAGAGTCCAACGGCGGAGAGTTTACCTGGAACCACATTGTGAATTTTAGCATTGAGGATACCTCCTCAAATTTTGAAAACTCCAGCTGGAGTCTCATGAACATCATAACCACCAACAAATTTGCTTACATGATCAACACCTACAGCATTAGCCTGAAGTAATAGAGGCGAAATAAACTATGGCATGTTTAGTAACAGAAATGGTACTTAACAAAAGCCTTTAAAAACCTGTTACTGAGCCAAATGCAGTCATAGTTGTAACAGTATTTTCATGCTGTATCTTATTCTGTCCAAAGTTGCATCTGAACAATATGCTGTGTGTTCACAATTTGGAACACATTATGTTTGCTATTAATTTCTATTTCATGCATTTTTGAGCCACCAATCGTCTAATACAGTCATGAAAATGATTGGACAGGATATACGGCAACTTAAATAATAATTAAATAAAAGAAACGGACAATCTGCTGGCTATATATTATTAAGTCACATAAAAAAGAAATATTTGCTGCTCAATTCAGTGTAAGTCCCAGAGAGATGTTTGATGTACAATAATGACATATGTCTGGATCAATATTTGTCCTTAAATGTATCAAATCACATAACATCACATAACACTTACCTAGATGTAATAAAGAAAACAATGCTCCATAGAAATCAATGCAATAACTGTAATAAGCAAAATAAAGCTATTGCAGTGGACCCCTGGGAACTGCAAGCATATGAGAAGCAAACATATGAGTTCCAAATACATGATTGTTTTTGCTTTTGCTGTTCATGCTGTTATGGCTGCATTAAATTAAGAAATATCCCTCCTATCACAGGTTATTGCAGAGCTTAGTAAAACCATTAATGATTCAATTTACTCCAGATAAAATCATATAATTAAAGGATGCTTTCCACCTTTTCCTGTGAACTGTTGTCTTGACAAATTTGATTAAATGTGTCAAAAACCTCTCTGTGCTTGCCTGTCTTGACAAGAAAAATATGAAACTGATTGTGGATTCAGGTAGTTTCATATGATCCGCATTTTCATTCATTCTCAGGTACAAGCCCCAAATTGCTATGAACTGAGGAATGGTGTCAATAAAGTAATGTACAGTACATCCAAAACTGGTTAGATCAATCCGCTGGACTTTAAGAAAGTTTCTTGAAGACGTTTCGCCTCTCATCCAAAAGGCTTCTTGAGAACTGAAGAAGTCACTTGGATGAGAAGCGAAATGTCTTCAAGAAACTTTCTTAAAGTCCAGTGGATTGATTTAAATAGCTTTGGATAACCATGACCTTCATAACTGAGAACCTATACAGAAAAAGTGATGTGCAGTATGTAGAAAAAACCTCTATGCACAATGGAACCAAGATTTGGATTATAATCAATGTCTGGAGTAAAATATGTATTTGGATGCTGCTATTCAACTAATTCAGAATAATTCAGAAGAAATGCATGTATCTGTGAAATACAAGACGTGTCCAGCATTATACAGTAAATACTCAAATTCAAATGAGCTCAAGATTCTAAATACTAGAACGAAAATTCCAGGGTCATTACATTATGTGACATAGTAATATCACACA
>NC_090784.1:10587500-10605000 GCF_040054535.1 Antennarius striatus
CTCACTGATCCAGCCAGAAATAAACTTGCTGAGGAGGAACATATACCACGAGTTTTATACTTCTACATCACTTTTCATGTCTTCATTTTTAGCACAGGACCATGCTATTGATCTACGAGTCAGGTGATTGGACGTCTCGATTAATGACCTCAAATGAAAGAAGTATTCCTCTGAGGTCCATCCCCTGAAATGCCACTAGATTACCTTCCACCTTCCACCAGAGGTTTATCATCACTGTGAGTGATGCAGGAGCAGGAGGACAGAACAAATGATGGCCTTTGAGTCACAAGAGGGCTGCACAAGTGTAGTGGCAAGGAAATTTTTGTGAAGAGCAGAGTCTCTATCTCTCTCTCTGTCATTTATTCATTCTTTTTCTCCTATTACCTCCTCTCCTTGTCCCGCATCCTAACTTCCTCTGTTAGTCCCCCCTCCCTTCGCCCCAGCTGAAGTCCTCAATTATTTTCAGACTGCCAGGCAAGGCACTGTGAGGGCACAGGGGACCATTTGGACTTAGTACATTAAAGAATTCATGATTTGAAACCACCACAGCCCACCCTGACGACTCCATGATATGACTTTTCAGTGCCTGAAGGTCCTTCCTTCTTTCCCCTTTTTTTCCACCAGACTGGCTTTCATTCCCCCTGACGACTGACATTGATCTATCCTTGAGTCTTTTAGCTCTAGGACTCCCATACCTTAAACTTTGGACTTCTGACCATTAAAAGAAACAGAGCAGCCAATATTTATGAATCTGTCTGTAATGATTACCTCGTCTGTTTCTTGTGTTGCCATCTGTAAATTGGCCTGTTGGTATCAGGGACATGTAGCAACAGACATGACAGCAGACAGTTGAAAAGAGATGAAATATCTCAGTATAACATATGAAATCAATCTATATAGAGACTGGTGCTATAAAGAGAAAAGAGACAGGGACACATTATCAAGTGGAGTATGTAAGACTTTTAATAATCTGGTTTAAACAAAAAAATTAAAATGATGGCTATCCATCAAAAAATGGAAAGAAAAGACTACTAAATATTGGATAATTAATTAAAATTTGTTCTGAAATAAATAGTTTGCCTGAAAATCAGCTTATTGCAAACTGCCTTTTTCAACAGAAAAATCTAAATGTCTGCATATATATATATATATATATATATATATATATATATATATATATATATATATATATATATATATATATATATATATATATATATATATATATATACACACACACACCTTGTGTGATTAATGTGTTCCAAAACGATATGATGATTTAAGGCAATTAAATATATTAATGTACTTTCAGGCTAAAATACAGTATAAATCTGATCAAAAGTTAAGGAGTATGCAGCGGGTATTTTACATAAAGTACGTTAAATGCATACTTGAGTTCTTCAGCATCACCTGCAGGTGGTTTTTTTTTTTTCCTTCGGACAATTTGTCAATTTTTCCCCAGTATAAAAACAAGATTTGGTTCAGTGGGAGAGAGAAGACATTGCATACTGTTACCACAAACACATACACAGGGGAACAACAATTGTCAAAGTCCAAAAGTGTCAAGTTAAATGATTACTTAATAGTTGCTTTGGTTTGCATTGCAAATGCTATAGGATTTTAAAAACTAGAATTAGATTTTAAAAATAGAACCCTCCTGTGTGTTTACAAAAGGAAAAAAGTAGGCTTTGTCATACTCAGCCCAAGGTAGTGAAACTTGTTCATTGCCTTTAGTCCATTGCTCAGCAGCAGTGAGAGGGCCCCGTTAAGTTTTAAGTAGTTTAATGGTCTTTGTGTGCATGAAAAAACACAATAGTTCTAAATAAAATGTAATATCACTATCTTAAACAGGGATTTATTTGGATATTTTTGAATGTTTTCATGCTAGATGTACCAACATTTGAAAGGATCGTATTATGAAAATCACACTTTTTCAGGTCTCTGCATATACTTAGTGGTCCTCCCTTACCCGACAAACTCCTAGAATCTGGTAAACGTTTCCTGCATCAATAAATATTTGGAGTTTCAGGAATTCATGGCCCAGACCGAACCAAAACGGTCCCCCTCGTGCAATCTCCGAGGGGGGAGTTTGTTCAGGCTACAGTAGCATTGCGCGGTAATGTCCTAGCTCAGAGCTACACACTGAAAGTTCCTCACAAACTGTTGAAGTCAGTTAGCATTTGGCTAACTAGTTAGTTCCACTTCAATCATGTGTGTGAGTGTGTGTGTGCACGCCCGCGTGTGTGGTAATGACCTGGCTCAGAGCTACACACTGAAAGTTCCTAACAAGCTGTTGAATTCAGCTAGCATTTGTCTAACTAGTTAACTAGTGTGTGTGTGTCCCCACCCGAGGCTATCCCTAGCATCACAGCGAACACATGACCAGTTGCACATTAATTACTAATTCAGAACAATTGTCTGTTTTTTTGATGAATGAAAGCAGCTTTAGCTCTTCTAAGTGATTGGACAGCTATGTGTATCCACACACATATACACATGCACATGAGAATAAAAGAGAAAAACTTGGTTTTACTGGTAAAATCCCACGTTTCATTAGTTTGCATTAGCTTATCTCCTGTGTTATCCACGATCTGTCATTGTCCATGACTATTATCAAAAACACAGCTTTAAACAATCACAATACATCACCGCTTTGAAGCGAGATGCAATTATCTCACCAGCCGGTCTCATCGTGTTTGCACAATGAGCCACGAGTCTTTGTTCAGCAAAGAATGGGGAACACGAGCAAGCAGGTCCATGCTTAGCGCAGAAAAACCAACAGTTATCTAATGAAAAACAAGAGTGGAAAACACAAGAAGAAATTAGAGCGAAATACGTAGCAGAGAAGTTACTGAAAGTTACTGTAGTGAAAGAGGACATGAAGGTAGTTGGTGTTGTAGTGAAAGAGGACATCAAGGTAGTTGGTGTGAAGAGGATGCAGAAGACAGGGTTAGATGGAGACAATTGATTCGCTGTGGCGACCCCTGAAGGGAAAAGCCGAAAGGAAAAGAAGAAGTTACTGAAAGTTAAAAAGAAGTTCCAGACTATGGCGATCGATCGATTGATCTGTAATGCAGGCGTGTTCGAGTGGCGCAAGTAAACAAACGCACGTGAACGCGTGGGGGATGGCAGTGTTGATTGGGCTGCTGGGGGGGGGGGAGGCTCAGAGGGGGGAGGGGTGGAGATAGGGAGCTACGCCCCATTAAAACAGACCTTCAGAGAGCAGAAGAGAATTTATCAATATTCAATCAAAGATATTGAGAACCATGGATCACTTTGGGGCAAGACATTTCAAATACAGTGTAGTTGGACATCTGGCAGCTGGATGACATGAATTTAAAAAAGCATAATATGGAATCTTTAAAAACTGGCAGAACAGTAAAGGCATTGTGAAGTATTAGACAGCCAGTCATTCACCCTCTGCCCTTTCATTCAAATACTATTGTGCACCTAAGTTTAATGTGTTCTGCTGCTTTTTCTATGGTTATGGTATAAGATTTTATATCTGTCATGTGATGGGAGCATACTGCCCTCTCTTGGATGGATTTGATCATGAGATGTTCTTGGACAGAAGCTGGCCTGCCATCTGAGGTATCTGGCTCAAGTCATGTAATGTTGTTCAGTTCCAGGAGGGTCTTTTTTTATTTCTTTTGGTCTTCTCCTGTCTAAACCCGTTGTTTGTATTTGCATGTATCGTCGTCTAGAGTCAGTGAGAAATAAACAGAGTAAGTAAAGAACTGGTAGTGACAAAGAGAGGGTGAGAGAGAGAGAGGGAGAGAGAGAGAGAGAGAGAGAGAGAGAGAGAGAGAGAGAGAGAGAGAGAGAGATTGCCCATAACTCAGGGATATTCTTCCGCTCCTTTGCTTTGATATCCATCGCCAAACAAGCCCTCATCACTGTGGGTGGTATGATACCCTCAGTACGAGTTCCCTAATGGCAATAATGGAGGACAAGATCATTTATTATTACTGGGGGGAGGGGGGGTATGTATACAGCAACAATTAAGGAGAAAACATCTTGGTCCTTGTAAAGTGCAGTAATGTGACTCTTGGTGTGATGGATGCTGGGGGAATGAGTCTCACAGGCCAGTGGGACTATCTTATTATCTGAGACAGGTGGGGGATCAGTCATTGGGTTATATTAAAGAAAGGCGAGAGAACTGGTGATGGGGAAAGGAGTGGTAGAGAAAGGGAAAAGAAAGCAAGGAAACTTGAAATTGGAATGATGTAGGACGAAAGGGTCCAAGAATTAGGTAAGAGATGGTAAGACCAAAGAACACTACTCCAGTGGTCAGCTGATGGCAGCAGTATGTAAAACAGGAGGAGCTTTATACTTGTTATAAAAGGTAATTGGAAACTTAATTAAAGAATGAGCTCTACCACAATGTGCCTTTTATCCAATGAATCCCAATTTGCATGCTGAGAGTTACACTGAGAGTTACATCACTGGTGAAATATAAGATCATTTACAACTAGCCATGTTTGTGCTGTATGTGTGCATGCACGGTAGCTGGAAGTTTTTCTTACATTTCCATAAAGTCTGTCAGTGTGCATTTGTGTCACCGTGCAGCAATCGAACAGAGTTATTAAATTACCAGTCATTACTTTTGTCTCTCTGTGTGTGCAGGTAGTTCTGTGTTTAACAGTGTGCATTTTTGTTGATCTAATCAGGTTTTGATGCTTTCATGGTTTTTTTTTTTCTCTTCAGCCATCCAGTGAAATTATTGTTTCATTACATGATATACATTCATTAAATGTGTGCCTGGAAACACATTTGTGTATGCATGTACATAACATGTCAGTATATCTCTTTAATAAGTGGCTATCTATTTGAATTACTGTGTTTAGCTGCATCCACAATCACTATTTTACCCTGGGGACTCAGTCAGACAGACAGTATGGGTGGTCAGTGGCAAGCAAATCTCAATTACACTGACAGGTGACAGTGAATTGAATAAATTATCATTACCGTTTCAGGGTACACACAAATGCATTATGACTGTGTGTCAACCTATGTTGTAAGGGTGCAAGTACATGTCTATTCCCTTTTGGGATAAACAACCATGTTCATGAAATCATTCTGTGGGGTAGCAAATGCCAATGAGCTGCCTAATAACACCATTAGGCTCTGACAAATGAAAATAATAACTTACTCCAAAAAGGACATTCATAGGTTTCAGAGTAACAGGTTTCTTAACCATTACTCATGGGTCAATCCTATGATTACATACGCCTGTGACATTTTGAACTGCCATTGATTCAAATTAGACATTCATGTCCATGGAAGACATTTCAGCCTCATATTGCACAAGATGTGAAATTGTGGAATGTGATGTGGGTAGATTTCATGATCATTGGTGATTGGTAATGTAGCTCTAATACAGAAATAAGGTTTTCTCCCAGACAATCTGGGAAGGTTAGCTCTACATTGCCTGTCATTGGCTGTTATATAGCAGTATTTTGTTAAGGTGGATATTAATTGAAGGCACACAAGCAGAGAAATCAAAGTGTCTTGTACCAAACAGTTGTAGTGTACAATAAATAGATAATAAATATACTAAATGAATAACAATAAAGTTACATTGCCAATAAATAAATATTGTAATTCAAGTTGGGTATAAACTAGCCCATCCATGTTACAAAAGCAATTGGAATTTTAGACATGCATGCAGCACAGGGGACTGAGAAACATCTCATTTAACCATGCTGATATGCAGGCCAGACTCCATGGAACATATTTCCATCTCATCCTTATCTGGATAATCCAAAATTCCAAAAATGGCAATAAAATGTCACAGTCCCCTATCTCATGTACATAACCATGACATTTCTTTAACACCGGGTATAAACTCTGTTTATTCCTGAATCTCTGTGTTGTGCATGTATCTTTGCATTCATGTGTGTGTGTGTGTGTGTGTGTGTGTGTGTGTGTGTGTGTGTGTGTATGTGTGTGTGTGTGTGTGTGTGTGTGTGTGTGTGTGTGTGTGTGTGTGTGTGTGTGTGTGCGTGTGTAATCTTATGTCTTCTTTCATGTGGGTTCTGTTTGGTATATGTTTTGTTCAGTCCTTCTGTGTTGTGCGCAGAAGGACTGAATGAAAGGTACTAATGCAATTTATGATGTACTTTGGTAGAGAAGAGCATGTTTAATGCACCAACAGATAATCCCCAACCTCATGCTGGACATAGTATGATAACAAATTTATTGTCATATGAATGTGCTCTCATTGATACCATTGTCTGCCAAACCAACAGAGGGAGAAAAATTGTGAGAGGAATAAAACAAGTCAAAGAAAAAAATCTAAAGACAGACACCAAGACAATTGGTCCTAAAAAAGAGTGTGCACTGGTAAGAATAAAATCCCATTCAGATATACAGACAGGATGAAGCACAAAGACTGTCAGACAGCAGGACCAAGAGATAGAAACAGGCAGATGAGGGACATTAAGTCAAAGTTAAGTAACCATCGTCTGCCTCTTTATCTCACCCAGATATGCTAATCCAGTCAAACTCTCCTGATATGAGTTTAACAGCCTGGCTAGCATGCATGTGTGTCAGTGTGAGTTGGGAAGACAGAAAATACCTTGTTTTCTATCAGGCTTCCAGTTGCACCATCACTGTCTATAAATTATTTTTTTTTCCAAAAAGATCCACATTAAGTGTATTTCATGTATCTAAAGTCCATTAGATTATACAAGGGTTTATCTTCTTTGGAGTATTAATGCTGATTACTAGGATGCTTCTTGTGCCAAAAACTGGTTTACATTGTAGTTGAACTACAGGAGTCAAAGATGCACAATATTGTATACATCTTTTTACCATGGACATGCCCGATCATGGATGGATGGATGGACACACAGGTGGATGGATAGACAACCAACAGATGGATAAATAAATAGATAGAGTACTCGGCATAAGAGATTTCGGAGATATAAGCTGTTGCTCAGGCCAAATTTTTGCTCAAGATACAAGCGGAAATCCAAATTACAAGTCGTGCTTTGGGACAGCATCACCAATTGGGTATAACACCAGCTCCTTCTTTTCCACAAATGCTAGTGACTTGTGTTAGGACAGGTAGTCCTCAACATAAGAACTCAACTGGTTACGAGGAGTTTTGTCTTAAGTTGAATTGTTCGTAAGTCATTAGTCTGTAACACCAGCTATAATCACCATTTGAAGTAATTTAAATATCATCACAACTCTCTAAATACAGAAGCACTATTCCCTAAGACTTATCAGAAACAATTACAGGACCTAAAAACAATGCATAATAAAATAAAATACAGGTGCAGATCGTTTTGAGTTAAATTGTTGTCGATTATATGTCCGTTTTTAAAAAATGCACTGAAAAAAAAAGGATTTACAGTGCGCCCTCAGTCTTTGCAGTTAATGCATTCCAGGAACCACACATGATTGATGAATTTGCGTTCATGATCGCGATCTATTTATCTTATTATTTACGTTAATTTAAATATTTATGAACCTTCCCTATACTGATATTAAACCATCTTCTATCTGTATTACCTTTTCCCACACTTTTATCGACTGTTTAAAGCACTTATGTGTCTCACGAAAGTCCAAGACTGACAGAACGAGCACACTTCCTGATGCCGTATGCCAATAGAATGTGTGTATGGTATAACGTGACTGCAACCAAAAATCCGCAATGAGGTGAAGTCGCAATCATTGATGCGCGATCGCGCGTGGCCGCAGTGTACATCATTTCAGTCCTATTTCTGTCTGTCTGCCACAAATATTGGAATCATAAAATCCATCAGGAAAATTAACAATACATTAAAATACATACATATAATTCCAATATCTATTGTTAAGCGTCACTAGTGGTTTGTTTTGAAGTCAGAATAGTTTACAGTTTAATTTAATCTTTGAGGAGAAGAAGATAACACTTCAAGGAACTGTCAACCAGTTTTTTTAAGAGCATCTAACAGCAACAGTCAGTCAGCTGTTGATATTGATGAGTCACTGTACGGTACTGTAGCATGTAGCATGTGAATTAACTCAGAAATCATTGCCGTTTTCTGTGTTTTGCCTGTTGCTTGGACTTTCTGCTCAAAAACATGAAAATTGTTGGAACGGTTATGACACTCTAAAATGATGTTAACTGGGAAGTCCATGTATAGTTAGTGATGGGCAGATGAACCTCAATGAAGCATTGAAGCTTCTCATCCCAATCGGTTCTCTGCGGTTTGAAGCTTCATGAGGCTTCATTTGCTCTAGTACAACTTCTACAAGATGCTAAAATATCACTTGGCATGAGTTTGAAGTATGTGGCATTTTTCAGAAAGCCTGTGAATAAAAATGTCAGCAAAATAGGGAAATATGCAAAACATATATATTTTAGTGATGGCATTACACTACCATGTGTGCATGTGTGTGTGTGTGTGTGTGTGTGTGTGTGTGTGTGTGTGTGTGTGTGTCTGTGTGTGTGTGCGTGTGTGTGTGTGTGTGTCTGTGTGTCTGTGTCTGTGTGTGTGTGTGTTAAAAATAAAAAATCAGATAAATAAATCTATTAATAATTCCCGTAAGGAAATTACATTTAACTCCAAATGCTTGCACACATATACAGTACACACACACACACACACACACACACACACACACACACACACACACACACACACACACTAGCAATATGGAAAATGATCATTTGGACATGACGAAAATGAAAATACAGTAGACATGTACAGCGGGGGGGGGGGGCTTGAGAGTGGGTTATGGACAATGATTATGCTTTTGTAACGTTGAGGTATAGCCAGTGATTATGCTTGGGTCATGTCATTGAAATTTATTTAAAAACAACATTTTTGTCCACTTTATAAACTTTATGACTCATAAAGAAAGAAACAGACGAACAAATATCCAACTGTCAAGCATGTTTATCAACACATGGAGCTATTACACTTCAAAAAAATAGCCGGTTTCAACTCCGTCCATTCTGTGTGTATATGTAGACGTAGGTCACACACTAATGTCACAGAGGTTTTCGTCGCAGGGAGACACCCTTAGGATAGAAAAAGTTTCAGTTACAGCGTACCCTGCGTTTTCAAAAAACGTCACTTTGGCCAGTGTTTTTGTCCCAGACATCTGCATTGCCGTGTTGACGAAAGGTGTACCCGCAACAAAAAGTCTCGCTGCCTGATGCCTTACGCCATATCATTCACATGATGCGCCGTGATTGGTTGGGCACTGTGATTGACTGGGCGCTTGATTGACAGGTAGTGGGTGGAGTTAAAGCGTGACAGTGTGAGGTTTTCAAGTGAGCTTATTGAAATATTGAGGTGGGGAGATTATGTTCTTTGGCATTTTCAAGACATAAAAAGCTACATCTTATGCCAATATAAAGGGGGGGCAGTGGCTCAGTGCTAGAGCGCGCAGTAGAGCGGGTCATCCTATGGTTCAAGATCGGCGGTCCGATTCCTGCTCGTGCCCAAAAACACCCAGAGTGTGAGCTGACAGTGGGAGGTGTCAGCTCACTCTCTGGAGCACTGCCGAGGTGCCCTTGAGCAAGGCGCCACCCCTTTAAAAATTGCTCATGAGGGGCGCACCAATAAGGAGCTGCCCACCACTCCACCTCCCCTTGTGTGCCTACAGGCCCCTTTGTGTGTGTGTGCGTTTGCTACAGGGGCCTGTACATACTAATATGTATTCATGCGTTTGAACTACTAACTAGTGTGCCTTCTTAATTTCCCTTAGGGGAAATCAGTATATCAAATAAAATTAAAAGAAAATTATAAATAAAAACCCTAACTGTTGTCTGATAGGTTACCAAATATATCAGACCTTTAACATCTTACAGTTCGCAAACACCAGTTTCAAATAAAATTCTATGATTATATTTTCCATCGATGGCGCAATCATGTAGACATGCATCTCACTGTTTCCGAGAGGTGACCTAGTAACACATTTAGATTACAATCTAAATACCTCTTTCATATAAGGACATGTCAGCACTGTCTTCATGAATGTGTATATGACCAATCAGTGGTAACCACTCTTGCTCATATAATTTAAATAACCCTTGTTTCTTTTGCAGTGACATGTTCTGGGAACTTTGGTGTTCTATAATTTTCTCTTCTCTAATGACTGTAAGAAAATTGAAAGATGGTAGCATTACGGCGTGTACATGCTGTAATGCTATGACATCCATGACACTTCTGCACAGACCCATGAATGTTCAGACACACACACACACACACACAGACACACACACACACACAGACACACACACACACACACACACACACACACACACACACACACACACACACACACACACACACACGCGCACACACACACACAGTAAAGGTTTCACAACCCCTTTACTGGTAAAATGACTATTTCAGGCCCCGATGGCTAAAGTGAATAAAGCTCCATTAATTCTATCCCTCTCTTTTTTGCCACAATTCTGTCTATGGTTCTCTCTCTGTTTATTTCCTTTCTTGGCATTTTCCTTCATCCTTTCTCTCTCTCTGTGTGTCCCTCATTTCTTCCTTGCCAATGCCTTCTATCCATCTAACTCTGTTTCCCTGCCATCTCTCTAATATTACCCTGCAGCCATTTTCAGGACTCTACAGGGAGGGAAGCAATCTTAGATTTATTTTACCTCCAATTTCCAATTTGAGAGACCCCTGCTGCTGGAGGCGAATCTTCAGAGGGCTCTGATGTGAGTCATCCTGTTAAATTAAAGGCTGTAAAAAATGGGAAAATATTTCAATGGCTACCCATGTTTGTAGAGCAACTAAATCAGAACACTTTCCGTTCTTTGTATACAGAGCAATACTCATATTTTCAGATCATGGTTTTGCAGGTGAAATCTCAAGAAATAACATAAATTAAATGGGCTAGTCTCGGGGAAACAAAAAACAAAAGTTCTTCAAAAAGAAAAAAAAATGGTCTTGTCCCATTTGTGTCTGAACAACTTGGGTTGATGCCTGGTGTTACAGGTGCAAAGCAGGATTTCCAGACTTTTAGTCATCTCGGACACTGACAGTCTGAATGCAAGTTTGGGTTGTAAAGTTGACCCGATTGCCTCCTAAACATTAGGACAAGTTTGCACTGAAGTTAGTTTAAAACCCCGTGCTGCTTATCTGGACTTTAAAGTGTAGGTAACCTCTGTGCTTGAGTAAGATGCGGATAAATGGAAGGGGCCCATTTGATGCCCCACTTATGAGACTGGACAGACCTGAATGGAAACTGAATGACTTTCTTGTGACAAATTTATCCCTTAAATAACAAGCAAGTCATTAAGATTTGGAGTCTAGTCTTACTGTGCAATTTTATATGCTTGTTAAATGTCCTTTAGCAACAATTTTTGTGCACAAGGCATCTGTGACATGTACATTGATCATATACAGTAGGTGTCATTCACAATACCGTAAGAGCACTTTTGGTCTTTATGATACTGTCAATCTAACCTCCTTGAATATAAGCCCTGCTGATTCCCAAAATATCCTTCAGGGGTAGTACACTACCCCTGAAAGGACTACAGTCTGGCTTGTAATCTGTTTCCATTTTAAAATCCTCACACAAGAGCCACACACACAAAATTTCTTTTCAACTCTTGATCTCACAGAAACATAAACTGTGTCCCTCTTTTAAAAGCAAAGTCTCCCACTTTCTGCTGTGCACAAGCACCCATTGCAGTCGTACGTATGCCGCACACAGTCTTCTTTTCCAAGTTTAAAGCCCAAAGACAGGTGTTGGATTAGCTTTCTGGAAGAAAAGAACTCAGCTCCTTTGATAAGAGTTGAGCTGGCCCAGAGAGCAGGGAGGCAGGTGCACCAGGAGTGAAGAAAAGGAAAGAGAGAGGCAGAGAAAGAGAGCGAGTGTGTGTGTGCATGTGTGTGTGTGTGTGTGTGTGCGTGCGTGCGTGCGTGCGTGCGTGCGTGCGTGTGTGTGTGCGTGCGTGTGTGTGTGTGTTGGAGGACGTAACCCAGTCATCCAATCTATTAGAAAAAAGAAGAGAGTGCTTTTGTGAGAGCAAGATTCTGTGATTGGAGAACTTGCATTGCAAGAAGTAACGCATGGTGAGTTGTTGTCATGTCTTGACAGTTACTTGGCTATACAAGGGCACACGTTTGTGTATGCAGACAAACACACTCAGGCAGATGTGAAAACATGGCATATTCTACTGATAGGTGTGCTTTTGTTTGTGGAAGGGTTTTGAATATCCATTCACACTAGTTCCAGCCATTATTAGAGTTATTAGACAGTGATTGGGAAATTTAAACATTCAGTTTGATTCATTTAGTTTTTAATGACCAATTACAGAGACACAAGTAAACAGAAAGCAGAATTGAGCCAAAGCGCACAGGGTTTAGAGGAGAGTAAAGTGATCACCCCATGGAAATACCGAACAAGAGAGAAGCATTGTCCTCTGACTGGAACACTGACTTTAAGTAAATTTAATTCGTCAAGCTATCTCACATATTTATACTAGAAAAAAAAGAGTTAAAAGCATCAACCTGAGATGCTTTTACCTGAATGTCTGAATCAAGTGGTTTTGTGCAGTGTGTTTGTTGGATAAATAAATTAATTTGCATACCTAACATTCTTTTGTTGGATCCATGTATATTTCGCTATCACAGTAGCTTCAATGGTCACAGGACCACAAGTTTTAATAAGAAGTCACTGAATTGAAGAGGGTAGTTTGGAAAATGTGTAGATACAACCAGTCACTGAGGACTTTTAGAGTTATCGCATTTATTCAGCAGTATGACATTCACATGACATGTCGCTTAACATAGGTTACATATGATTTTAACTGCGATCTAATCTGAAAAAAAAGAGAGAGAGAGAGAGAGAGAGAGAGAGAGAGAGAGAGAGAGAGAGAGAGAGAGAGAGAGAGAGAGAGAGAGAGAATGTGGTGTGATTAATTACTTATTAAGGTCTCTCATGTAATCAAGTGATGTTGTGCATGGTCACCAAAGCAGAGATGATTACAGCTCAGACTTGTCCATCAGCCCCCGAAGACCAATGACTAATGACAACTCAATGTAAATGTTTGAAACAAAACTATTAAAAAATTGGGGTAGACGTGGCTTTCTGCAGGTACGCCGAGCACTATCTATAAAAAGTAAAAAGTGCCATATATATATATATATATATATATATATATATATATATATATATATATATATATATATATATATATATATATATATATATATATATATATATATATATTGTATATACAAGATACAAGCCAAAACTATGACAACGGTTCACTGCATAATCTAATTCATAGAAAAACTTGTTTGCTTGATGTGTTTTCATTTAACGCATTGAATGCTTTCATTTTTATTTATATTTTCTGAAGAAAGTTCATGCAGAATTCAACTCTGCAAATAATAAAAATGATGAGAGTTTTAATTTGCCTTTTACACCAAAGTGGGTAATGGGTCTACACTTCCATTGCAAAAAATAAAATCGTTACCATGTTTTTTTCATTTTTTTATGGAGGGTAATTAATTTAAAGAAACCTGACTGTGGATTTATGGTCCTAATATTATTCTGTGTTTCTCCCCTGAAGCTTCTCAGATTGTTAATAAACAATAACAAGCAGCATAAATTATGTGTTCTCAAAAGTAGATTTGTAGAAGGTCAAGTAAAACAGATTGCCTTTAGCCACAGTTCTAATATATCAATATCATTTGTGATGGTGAGACATGTTGTGATTACAATGCAAGTTTCATAACTGTTATTTACTTCTTCTTTTTTTATCTTCAAAGAAAATTGAATGCGCAAGATGTAGCCGCAAGAGCGCACAAGCCAGTGTCTTATTGTGCCAGTCCCAAGCCAGGATCAATACAGAGGGTTGTGTCAGGAAGGGCATCCGATGTAAAAATTTTGCTAAATCAAACTTTCGAATCAAATCTATCACTTCCCTACGGGATTGTCGAGGCCCGGGTTAACAACAACCGCCATCACTGCTGTTCACCTACTGTGTGCCGGTGGAAATTAGACTACTGTTGGTCCAAGAAATGGGAGGAGGAAAGTGTGTTTGTAGGAAGAGAGAGAAGAGGAACACCAAGCGGGTAGGACTGAGTAGGGACGTTGAATGTTGGAACTATGACAGGAAAAGGTAGAGTTGGTTGACATGATGTAGATGAGGAAGGTAGACATACTGTGCGTCCAGGAGACCAGGTGGAAAGGTAGCAAAGCTAGAAGTCCAGGAGCAGGGTTCAAGTTGTTCTATCAAGGTGTAGATAGGAAGACAAATGGAGTAGGAGTTATATTGAAGGAGGAGTTTGTTAGGAATTTCTGGAGGTAAAAGGAGTGTCAGATAGAGTGATGAATCTGACACTAGAAATTGAAGGTTTGATGTCCCATATTGTTAGTGGGTATGCTCCACAGGTAGGATGTGACCTGGAGGAGAAATTCTAGTTTGACTAAAGTGATGCAGTACATATCTAGAAGTGAGAGAGTTGTCATTGGTGCAGACTTCAGTGGACATGTTGATGTATGACACATAATTAGGAGGTGAGGGGCAGGTTTGGTATCCAAGTGAGGAATGCGGAATGACAGATGGTGGTTGACTATGCAAAAACGATGGAAACGGCTACAGTGAATAGTTTCTTCTAGAAGAGGCAGGAACATAGGGTGAACTATAAGAGTGGAGGTAGGAGCACACAGGTAGACTACATCTTGTGTAGACAGTATAATCTGAAGGAGATCAGTGACTGCAAAGTAGTAGTAGGCGAGAGTGTAGCCAAACAGCATAGGATGGTGGTGAGGAAGACAAAGAGATCAAATGCAGAGCAGAGGATGAAATGGTGGAAGCTGAAAAAGGAAGAGTGTTGCATGACTTTTAGGAAGGAGTTAAGACAGGCTCTGGGAGGCCAGGATGGGTGCTTCCAGATGACTGGACAACTACAGCTAATGTGATCAGGGAGACAGGTAGGTGAGTACTTGGTGTGTCATCTGGAAGGAAAGTACATAAGGAGACTTGGTGGTGGAATAAGGACGTACAGGAGTGTATACAGAGAAAGAGGTTAGCTAAGAAGAAGTGGGACACTGAGAGGATTGAGGAGAGTAGACAGGAGACAGAGAGATGCAGTGTAAGGTGAAGGTAGAGGTAGCAAAGGCCAAACAAGGGGCTTATGATGACTTGTATGCTAGGTTGGACAGTAAGGAGTGAGAGACTGATCTATACAAGTTGGCAAGACAGAGATGGGAAGGATGAGCAGCAGGTTAGGGTGTCTATAGTCTATTGACAGGTGCACGTAGTGTGATGGGGAGATGGAAAGAGTAACTTTGAAGAACTGATGAACAAGAAAATGAGAGAGAACAAAGACTAGAAGATGTGGCTGTTGTGGACCAAGGAGTAGCAAAGATTAGTCAGGATGAAGTGAGGAGGCCTTTGAAGAGTGGAAAAGCTCTCGGTCCTGATGATATAGCGGTGGAGGTATCTAGTAGAGGTGGCAGTACAGTTTGTGACTGGGTTGTTCAACAGGATCTTAGATAGTGAAGAATGGAGAAGTGTGCTGGGGCCCATTTTAAGAACAAGAGAGAAGTGCAGAGTTGTGGCAACTACAGAGGAATAAAGCTGATGAGCCATATAATGAATCTGTGGGAAAGAGTAGTTGAAGCTAGACTAAGAGCAGAAGTAAGAATCTGTGAGCAGCAGTATGTTTTCATGCAAAAAAGAATAGTACACATGCAGTATTTGCATTGAGGATGTTGATAGACAAGTACAGAGTAGGCCAGATGGAGCTGCATTGTGTTTTGTAGATCTGGAGAAAGCTTATGACAGAGTGCCCAGAGCGGACTGTGGTATTGTATGACGAAGTCTGGAGTGGCAGAGACAGAGAGACAGAGTGGTGCAGGACATTAGTACGTATGAGGACTGTAAGGCAGTGGTGAGGTGTGTTGTAGTTGTGACAGAGGAGTTCAACATGGAGGTGGGACTTCATCAGGGATCAGCTCTGTGCCCCCTCCTTGTTCACTATGGTGATGGATAGGCTGACAGATGAGGTTAGACAGGAATCTCCATAGATTATGATGTTTGCAGATGACATTGTGATCTGTAGTGAGAGCAGGAAACAGGTGGAGGAGAAGCTAGGGAGGTGGAGATTTTTCCTGACAAGGAGAGGGATGAAGGTTAGCGCAGTAAGACAGAGTACATGTGTGTGAATGAGAGGGAGAACAGATCGACAAGAGGGGAGATTTTAAGATTTTTAGGTACTTATGGTCAACATCCCAGAGCAAATGGAGAGTGTGGAAAAGAGATGAAGAAGCGTGTACTGGCAGGATGGAAAACGGATGGAGGTGTCAGGTGTGATATGTGATACAAGAGTTTCAGCTAAAATGAAAGAAAGGTGTACAAAACTGTGGTGAGACCAGCGATGTTGTTTGGTCTAGAGACAGTGTCAAGAAGAAGTATACTTTATTGATCTGCAAGGGGGAAATTACATGGTCACTCAGGTTAGGTTTTTAACAGTATACAGGCCCCCTGAACAAACCACAAAAGGGGGCCTGTAAGCATGCAGTTAATACATACACATCAAACTACACACATTAGGAGGCAGAGTGACAGGCAGCGGCTTCTGGAACGCGCCCAATGAGCAGCTTGTAGGGGGGATGGCACCTTGCTCAAGGGCTGGGAGGTGAGCTGACACTCCCACCGTCAGCTCACACTCCTGGTGACATGGTGGGAGCGGGATTTGATCCACCGATGGCTGGGGGGTTTTGTCTACGAGACATCTGCTCTATCGCTGAGCCACTGCCGCCCCAAGAGGAGAAGACAGAGCTGGAGGTAGCAGAAATGAAGATGCTGAGTTCTCTTCAGGAATGAATACATCAGAGGGACAGCACATTTTAGAGGTTTTGGAGATAAAGTCAGAGAGCCAGACTGAGATGGTTTGGACATTTCCAGAGGAGAGATAGTGAATATATTGGTAAAAGGATGCTGAGTTTTGAACTGCCTGGCAGGAGGCCTAGAGGAAGACCAAAGAGGAGGTTTATGGGTGTAGTGAAAGAGGACATGAAGGTAGTTGGTGTGAGAGAAGAGGATGCAGAAGATTGGGTTAGATGGAGGCAATTGACTCACTGTGGCGACCCCTGAAGGGAAAAGCCGAAAGGAGAAAAAGATATTCAAAGAAAACTGTATCCTATTTTGCCTAAAAGTGCTTGAGGTAATTGTTGACAAATTTAGGGTTCCAGATTTTTAGTAGAGCTATTGGAAAGAGATATATAATTGTGTTTTGTCAGAGCTCTCCAAGTAATATCTCAATTATTGTTCGACAAGGTCCATCACAACATTCATTCATTCATCTTTTAAACCCGCTTCATCCTCTATTGCAGGTTGTGGACTGCACGAGCCTATCCCAGCCAACTGGGGGAGTGAGACAGTAGATAGTCCAGGCGTGACGCCAGTGCACTGCGGAGCCACACATATACTTGGACACGTCGACACAGTCATACCTAGCACATGGTCATGGAGGTGGAGGAAGCCGAAAACCCGGAGAGAACCCACGCAGAC